>NW_020653852.1:18350629-18379940 GCF_003589595.1 Hyposmocoma kahamanoa | reverse complement strand
GTGTGTGTGTGTGTGTGTGTGTGTGTGTGTGTGTGTGTGTGTGTGTGTGTGCGTGTGTGTGTGTGTGTGTGTGTGTGCGTGTGCGTGTGTGTGTTTGTGTGTGTGTTGTGATAAAATTGAAATTTGCAAAACAAAATAAACAAACACTTCAGAAGCCAAATGAATGCAAAGAATGGTTTTTTGTAAGATAATAAAGATAACCAGATAAAGTTGTTTTTATTAAATGTTTTTTTTTTGTTTTGTAAAAAGTACCTCCAAATGAATCACCCATTATATGATAAAAGCACTTTAGACCATATTTTTTTTATTAAATAAATTCGTCAACACAGGTGTCGTGGCATTCCATTCATGTTAGTGAGCAATCGAATTGTAGATTATATAAACCGCACATACAACTAAATACTGTCGTAACTCAGAAACGATGGAATTGAGAAAACACGAATTGAAAGTTCAGAAAATTACTGAATGGAAACAATAAATTTGTATTCTTTTTTATAAGTGGATAACTAATTAATATCTGTAAATAAAAATAATCCCATTATTCTCAATAAGATTAATTCAATTTTTTTTAATTTTCAAATCGCGTTTTCTCAATTTCCTATTTTATGTTAATGTTACAATGCTTGTTTTAATGTGCGAAGCATCCGATCGAGTACGACCGCTAGTTATGAAACTTAGATATTCCATTTATATTTAGTAGCAGTCGAGCTCGTAGTGAAAGCGTTCGTCCAGGGAAGTACTGCCACCTTACTTATTTCTGCCGCCAAACAGCAATGGGAGCATTACGGCGTTCCGGTCTGGAAGAATGAAGGTGCTGGTGAAATTACAGGCACATGGAATTTGTCAACTTATGTCTCAGGGTGACAGGCGCCGTGGCAGTGGCAGTGCCCCTTAAGATCTTTGCGATTTGAAGCTTTGAATAGCACTGCTACTGGTGGTCGTATCGAACGACTGTATCGCATACCACCAAGCGCACAACTTGTCGTCTCGTCACTTGGTATTATAATCGTGCATTTTTTCAATAACTCTAACATATATTGTGCATTTAAAGGTTTATTTTTTGCTATAGTCAACTACTCATCGAGTTAAAATTACTCCTAGCTACCTAGGTAAAATAAGACTAGTAATCTATAAAGAGGTCGTCATAACAAAGAAACAAGTTGCAACAAGTTACAACTGAGACAAAGTGAAATGTCTAACTACAACGTCGACGTCTTGTTAACCAACAGACGTAAAAAAGGGAAGTATCGCCCCATTATTTCATTAACTTGCTGGTGTTAGGAAAATTTTTGATTGTCATGAGAATGATTAGAAAAACTCTTGTTCATTCTGTGTCAATGCTGACGCCTATGTTGCACGGTTGAAACATAAAAAGCAGTAGGCAAAGTAATATCTGAACTTACTCTCTACACGTCTGGCTGCTGGCCACGGAGCTAAATAGACATAAATGACGGCCTCGATGGCCCAACGGTTTGCTCTATGGGCGTTGGAGGAGGCGCTGGGTCCGATTCCCAGTGAACCAATTTGAGAAATAAACTTTTCTTAATTGGTTTTGCTCTGGGTGTGATTTTCTGATACTATTATGTTAGTAGCAGTAGAGCTTGTGAAAGAGTTCGTCCTGGGAAGTACTGCCACCATATCTACTTCTGTCGCCAAGACGTAATGTGAGCGTTACTCCTTTTCGCTTGAAGGGTAAGGGTGCTGGTGACATGGGACTTGTCAACTTATGTCTCACGGTGATGGGCGCAGTGGCAGTGCCTCTCAGATCTTTGTGATTTAAAGCTCTGAGTGGCACTGCAACTGTTATGGACTGGCGCTTACCACCAGGTCCACAACTTGTTCCCGTGATAAAAAATATATAATATAGACACTTGGGACTAGTAAGGATTTTATCGCAAGCGGCTTAGGGTACAATTTAAGTCGCAAAAGTCACGCAATTTTCAGTTTAAAAATGTGACTTTGTATAGTTCAACTTGTGACTGAATGTGCACTACTAGCTATGCAACTGATTGAAATACTTATACCGCATAAGTACTAAAGAAAACGGAGAATTTCATAGTATATATGTAACGTTATTAAAGTTTGTGCAAGATTGATTAAGATGTTGCCATTTCTTTCTTGCTGCAATTGCTGCACCTATCGCTGACGTGTAAGTTAAACGAGGTTTTTTGTCAAATTAGTTACTCTAGTAAACTTCTTCCCTTTTTTAGCCGACTTCAAAAAAAGGAGGTTTTCAATTTGTCTGTATGTTTTTTGTACGTATGTTACGCGATAACTCTGGATTTGGATGATTCTTTTTTTGTTGGAAAGAGGGTACTTTAGTAGTGGTTTCATTTAAATTTGAAGAAAATATTCCACCTCTAAGGGTGGCAAACTAGGGATTGCATCTGTTTTCGCGCACTTTCCGGTAACCGATTTCAATAAAACTTGGTAAATAGACGTAATTCCACTTACTCACGACGATTATATTTATATTTTAGATAAGGAAAATAAAATTAGAGAATAGAATGACCCTCCCTGTGACATCTCAAGAAAATTTGGTTTATATTTCCCACACGTGCATACATTCATTCAACAAAGCAAATCTATTAAAGCTATTCCAAGGAAAGCTTTGTCGTGAAATCTTGCATTGTTGAATAAACGTGTGTTCCAGATAATCACACCAATAATCTGTCCCAAATTGGTCAATTTTTAGTTCCGGGACCCAGAACACTAGGAAACAATCAGCAGTGGAGCTTCGTTGTGAAAGAGTTCGTCTAGGGAAGTACTGCCACCTCACCTATTTCTGCCGCCAAGCAGTAATATTAGCATTACTGCGTTCCGATTTTGAAGGGTTAAGGGTAAGGGTGAAATTACAGGTACATGCGACTTGTGAACTTATGTCTCAGAGTGACGCGCTCAGCGGCAATGTTCCTCAGATCTTTGCGATTTAAAGCTCTGAGTGGCACTGTATGTGTTTTGGGCAGGCGTTTAGCTACCATCAGGTGCACGACTCTGTCGTCCTATCATCGTCGCATGATATTATTAAAAAAAATAATAGTTCGCGTCCTATATTTGATCTAACCAGTTAATAAGTCTATATATTATTATAATGTTAAGTCAGAGAAGTTGTGTTTAGTTAAAAACGTATAAGTATCATATAGACCTGGTTTAGGTGAGCCTACACGTAATAAATGAAAAAGAAAAACGGACTGTTAACAAGAAAAGTGGAATCAATCATATTTTTGATTAAATATTTGAAGTCAACGATAAATTATTCAATTAATCCGCGAGGTCCGATCGTTCGTCAATTAATGAAGTAAAATGAACCTTAGATTCTTTGTGAGAGAAATATTTATTTAAAATATGCTGAAACGTCAAGATTATTATTCTGCCGTTCGCTAATTAATACGCGGCTAAGTGACAAAATCATTTTTTTTTTTTTGAGATATCATAAAAACCATAACCCAGAATATTGAAACTGTTTAATGATATTTCAGCTATGCATCGTTAGGGAAAGTTCCAATACATCTAACACGTTGACTAATTTTAACTGTTTTTAAAACAGAATTTTGTGCTCTACCTTATGCTATTTAAAACGGATATTGGACCATTTGTCATTTGTATTCAAAGACAACTTTAAACGGCAAGCACTAAGAAGAAACCTAATTGGAAAACATTAATGAAACTTTAGAACCTTAACCTTGTGGTAGATTATGGCCCCAAAACCGCGCCCTGAAGAAGTATCTTGCTCTTTAGTAAAGAAATTCAATATAGTTTCAAATATGAACACTACGTCTATTCTCTAATTTGCAATATTTTAAGTAACAGTGACATTTCCCACTACCTGACACAAACCGAACATTGTCATGCTTGTCGTTTTACTATAATTTATGCCACTTTTTGCATGAAGCCACTATTGTGAGAACCAATCGTATGCAAACCAATTGCTTATTATATAGTGATTGTTTTGAAATTAACTTTTGTTAATTAGTACACCGTTAGAAGCAAATATTTTAAAAGGGCGTGCAAATACATATGTTATGTTTGCCATTAAAAGTGTGCCTGTTAAAAGACAGTAAAAAGTAATAAAATAATTTATGAAAAATAACATTCATTACATGCGATTTTTAAAAATGTTTTATTATTGTACTTAAAAATTGTTTGTAACTTCAATGATTACGAAAGATTATATATTGTGAAAAAAGGAAAACGCTCAAGAGTCGTCGGAAGCCACCCTAGTAGTAGCTTGCTTCAGATCACGTTCGTTTTTCAATTGAAGCCTTGACGTGCACGAAAGGAGCCTCTCCGAATGACTTACCATTTCTTTCTTGTACGTCTTTTGCACCATGGACAATAGTAGACAAGCACCTTACGCCGATTGGCAAATCCTTTCACCACGGTGACAAGCGTTACAATGTACGCTGGTGTATGCCATCGATACGATACGAAAAAGAATGGAGCCCTTGTTTAATTAGCAAAAAGGACATTCCCGTCAACGTTCAATTTATAGACCAAATAATGTCCTTTCTTATATAAATTTTGCAGGTTGATTTCATTTCACGTATCCTTCATATTCACACACTGGCTTTTACCTATTCTTACAGAAATACAGGAGATGGGAAAACTTTCAATTTTTTCTTATTTTCTTTCTGTCTCTTTATAAGATACGAGTTTGATACGAGTTTTGCCAACTAAATTGTAGGCATCGAGACGGGTGACGTACAGGGAGTGGGCTCGTGGCCATAATCTATCAATATTTTTAATAGATTATGGAAGGTATTTTTAAGAACTTTTCGCATAGGCATATTTCTGTCAACGTTTGATTAAATGTTACGCACGCGCCCCTTCATATCTTAAAATTCCTTTATCTGAACCTGTAAAGAGTTTAATGTTTGAAATATTTTAAGTCCAGATTGTTGTCGTCAACTATCCATCATATCGGCTCCTCTACAACTTGCGTAATCAATTAATTAAACAATTTACATTTTCATTTTTATTAGTATTTATTTTATACATTAAATATTCTCATTCAAGCTATTTATCGAAAACCTACTATTGACTACGTGCACACATCACTTCTTTTATAGTATTTACAATATCAGTTCTTAACATAAATAGTACACAGCTGGGCATAGGTATTTTAGTAAATTCAAACGTACAGTAAACGTTTCAAAGAACATAAATTGCATTAAAGCCTAAATACCAGCATAGTTATTTCTCACTTTAATTTGAACCACATTGTTAACAAGACTGTTTGTTGTATAAGTAGAACCGCAGATTATTTCTGGGAACTGCTGGCCTTATAATCTTGTAGTGTGAAGCAAAGTCCACAAGTACACGCTCATACGCATGAATATAAAGCGCTCATTTGGTGCTACATTGATGTAATTGTAATTTTGGCACAATTGAATTAATGAATTAAACGTGTGTACACAATCTGTTAAAAGACTTAATGAAATTTTCCCAGAATTACGATTACGTCAATGTAGCACCGAGTGAACGAAACTTTAAGTGTAATTCAGATATACAGCGTGAAAATTTTGTTTATAGATTATCCAACGTGTGCGTGTACACAGCTGGCCCGAAGGCGCACACCTATTACTTTAGTTTTTAACCTACGTAAATTTGTAAATGTTTTGTAGCAATACCTCTGAAAAAAAACATCGTGATAAAATCTGAACGTGTGAAGTCCCCAATTCACATTGGTCCAGTGTTTTTTTTAAATTAAATAGTAAGTTCACATTTCGTTATTAGAAGCATATTAGAATAAAATACTTGGCGTACAAATATTGTCTCAAAATGTTATCGTGGACCAATAATGTTAATGTAGCTCTACTGGCCGAAATTAATGCTCTTTGTTCCAATCAATACTGGAGAAATAAGAAAAAAACCCTTTTAGCAATTGTATATGAAGAAGTCAAAAAAGAACGGGTGAGCTCTTTCTCTCCTTTAGAAATGTTTAGGCTAAATACATGGATAAGTAATGTAAAGTTGAAGAACATTGTAGTGCTAGAGTTAGTTATTTGAGTACTGTCAGATTTCACATCAATTAGAATTACAAAAAAAGTATCTAGAATCACATGTCATTTATACAGATGCTCCATCTGTATAAATGACCTTTGCTCCCAAAGTGTTCTAATGGAGGAGGTGCAGCGTTCTACGTTCCATCGATCGAAAGAGAGGGCACAATGCGACATTGTAACTGTTTTAAAACTTCACCCACAATATGCATCTCACTAGAGTTCATTGCTATATCAGAAGCTCTGACATACGTAATGAATACCACTATGAATAAACTTGTTATATGCACTGATAGCAAGAGTGCTCTACAACATCTAGTTCGCTGTGTTCACGGACATCTAGGTACACCAGTTGCATATATGGTCATAGCTAAAATACAAGAACTTGTAGCCCGAAATGTACAACTGAAGTCGCAGTGGGTACCATCGCACACTAAAGGGGAATGATAGATATAGCCAAGGGTGGAATAACAGAAGGACAAGTGGTGAATATATTACCATGGTAACATCGTAATCAGAATTTCTTCCCAAATATAGGTCGAAGTGTCCTCAAATGTGGAGTGAATATTTTGATATCAAATCAAGGGAAAAAGGTATCTGGTATCGTACAATTCAGTGTCAACCTCCACTTTTACCTTGGTATGCAGAGTGCGACTATGGTAGCAAAATAGTTGTCATCCCACTAAGGATGACAACCGGACAAGTTCCATTAAACCGTTTTGCCTTCTTAATGAAAAAAATTCTCCTAATTGCGAGTTATGTGGATTAGTCGAAGATGCACATCATTTGTAACTGGAATGTGTCCGGTACGAACAACAGAGGGCGGCATTGATGAGAGACCTGCAGATCAACCGAACATCCTTAGGTGCTATAAATTGTACATTAAGCACACGAAACAGGCAAAAAGACTATTACTATTTGTTGAATCGGCTCTCGAGCAGCGCCGCCCAGACATGTAAGCTATAGTTTAGGGTACGATGGCTATACATTGTATAAAAAATCCTAAATAAATAAAGATAAAAAATAAATAAAAAAGTTCGCATTTGACCACCATCTCACCTGAGGGAAAGTGACGATGAGGTCGACGATGGAGCATGCAGACCTAAATAATTTTTATTTACTCTCGCCTTAAAAAGGTCCAACGTACACCGTCCAGGGAACAAGACTGCAGGCAGGGAATTCCACTCTATAGTCGTTCCCCATATAAAGGTGGAAGCGACACGCTGCGTGCAAACCCCAGGAATATCCACAACATAGGGGTGGAACCCCAGCCTACGTCTGGTCCTCCCTTGATGGAAAGCTTTCAGTTGCCTCCGTCGCCAAACGGTTACCATGCCGGACTGCCACGCAGAGGTCCCAGGTCCGATTCCCGAGCCTGGAGAAATATTTGTATGGTCTACATTTATTTCTCTCGTGAGTTTTTTGTGTAATTTCTGGTTGTCTATGTATGTGCCCATCTGTGACACGGGGTTTTCCCTTGTGCAGGGCTATGTTGAGTGTGTGAGTTATCATTATTATTAAAGATGAAAGCAGAATTAAACCGTGTAATTAATTTGCACACTCTTTGTGATATTGGTATACTGTACAATACCAATGAGCAGATAAATTTACGGTGGTGAGACTCTGGCAGTTTTACCTCTCCTAATTCCAAGCCACCTATAAGCCCTCTTGACACGCTTTTCAAATTACATTTTTTACATTACAAATCGAAGACAGCCAGTTAGTATTAAGCAGTACCATCAATAAGTGGCAGCAATACTTACTCTATATACGAATGGACTTGATTGCACGGATTGGTGATCATATGCCTAAAGTACTTTTATCACAATTCAAAATACTAGCAACAAATTATCGCACCCTTAGTAATATAAGGGCACAATCCAAAAAAAGTAGATTTTTGGGAAATCGGGTATTAAGATTCTGGATTCCTACATTACACCTATTTTTTCAAATAACATGCTTATTATTTAAGTTATAAATATGAAATTTGGCAGATTTGTTCTTTGATAAATGTATTATAAATAGCAATAAAAAAAATAAATTATATAAATAAATTCCATAAGTTTCAAGCAAGTTAAAAAACACTTTCCAGTTAGACCCATATAGTACAAAAAATATAACAGAAATATGGAGCTATTTAAGTTTGATCCCATTTATTATTTAAGTCCCTATCAATTCCCAAATTTCCCAAAAATCTACTTTTTTTGGATTGTGCCCTTATATTACTAAGGGTGCGTTATGTATTTGTGAAATTCAAATTATTCTGCTACTTAAGCTTACGAAAGTTAGACTAATATTTTTTTTTATATTACATCAAGTGACGGGACGAACAAGTTGTGCGCCTGATGGTAGGCTACACGCCTGTCCATAACAGTTACAGTGTCACTTACAGCTTTAAATTGCAAAGATCTAAGGGACACTACAACTGCGCCCGTCACCCTTAGACGGAAGTTGACGAGTCCCATGTGCCTGTAATTTCACCAGCACCCTTACCATTCAAAACCGGAATACAGTAATGCTGACATTACTGCTTGGCGGCAAAAATAGGTTAGGTGGCAGTTACTACACTGGACGAACTCATAAGGACTTCTACTGCTACTAAAATATTGTTCACAGAATCGTTATTCCTGTCTCTAGAAATGAAGAAGAATGTTATTTTGTAAATGTGACATTATTACCACCACGCGAAATGTTGTCAAATTTGGAATCTTCGAAGTTTGAATTTAAATTAAAATGTATTAGAGGCATATTTCTCTACACTGTAAAATTTATTATCCATTATAAGAAGCTTTAAGTAGATGGATATAAAGCACAGAACGAAACTAGTTTTCTATTAATTCAGAACACAAAAATCAGACACGGTAACATCCACTAATTGTCGTAGTCGAGTGCACTGAAAGAATATTCACAAATGTTCGAATACAATGTAAATATTAGATATTAGACCTTGTGTTGTGTTCAAAAATATGTAATCAATACATCGTTTTTAAAGATAGTAGTAGTATAAAGTAATTTTTATTTTTTATTTAATCAGCTTGACTTGTAAGCCCTTTGATATTGTAAATACAAACTTTCATGTGGTTTAATGAATAAGTAAATATTTGAAATATCTAAGATTGACATTATATTCTAATACATTTGTGATAATACTGGAATCGAATTACATTTTTACAATTTATTATTTAGAATTGCGTTACATAATTACGGAATCCGACATAATGTATGCCGAATGGTGTCAACTGTTCAAACAAACCTTGAACTCACCACACGTTCCGAATTTGCGGCCTAACGACGCCTCGATAACTATCAAACCCACTGTCATGTCATAGTACAAAAAGATAAGTAGTGCAACTCCCGCCAGTTTGGTGCGTCAATGCACTTACACATACTGTCACGTTACTTATTTGTGTCGCCAAACGGTAATGTTAGCAATAGTGTGTTCCGGTTTTGAAGGGTAAGGGTGCTAGTGAAATTACAGGCACATGGGATTTGTCAGCTTATGTCTCAGGGTGTCGGGCGCAGTGGCAGTGCCCCTCAGATATTTGCAGATTTAAAGCTCTGAGTGGCGCCGCAACTGTTATGGATAGGCATATAGCTTACAATCAGGCGCACGACTTGTTCGTCCCGACACATAAAAATATACCTAGACTTCGGAGCGTAGGGTTGTCACGTTATTATTTTATTTGTGAAAGTAATTTGAAAATATTAAGGTCTCCATCACACTATTCTCGTGCTATATTGAAATAACCTCTGTTAAATGCAGCACTATTCGTATATGTATCGATATAAAAAAAAAGAAAAAGAAAAGTGTTTATTGAAGTTCAAGTGGCATAACAAACGGAGGTTGAGACCAATAATTAAATACTTGTGTCAGGAGGTCTCGCTCTTCCTTAACTAAAACATACATCATCAAAGAACTTAATACAATAAAACAAAAATGAAAAAGAAAAAAGATGCTAATTAGTATTATCTTACTACAAAAGGTGTGTTTGTGTTTGTGTGTGTGTATTTGTGTTTGTGTATGTGTGTGTATTTGTGTGTGTGCGTGTGGGTGAGAATGTGTGTATTATATGATAACTGTGTGCATATGGTAATATTTGATTTTATGTATAAACGCAGCAATACCCTATTTATGATATTCTTATACCAGCAATGCCTATTGGTATCTTGATATGGGAATATGATTATAAAAGATACTATGATACTTAAAAGGATGGGGTACACGAAAGGAGCCTCCTCGCAAAAGAAAGCCTTTTCGAGCTAGTGAGGTGAAATAGTTATTTGTTACGAAAGGCTGCAAAATTGTTGTTAGACGCGAGTGTTTGTATTCAAACCTGAGCAAGCGAAGGAGCCCAAGGTTGAACCACGAGAATTTTTAGGGTAGCGGGGGTTTCAAGGCACGAGACGCAAAACAACTTTGCTACCGAACGAAACACACAACTTTTCACCTCACTGTAGCGAGGAAAATGGTAGATGAAAGAAAGAAGTTGAACTACAACGAATCAGTTTTATTCATTCATACATCAAAAATAATTTAATAAACAAAATTAGTTATCGTTGTCAATTTATTGTCAACAATAATAATAATAAAATATACTAATGGATTTATATTACTTGTATAATGTACCTACGACTAATCGCGTAGTTAGAAAGTGTCATTATGGTTTTTTTCATCGAAAGAAAATGTTAGGTGCCACATAGTCCATCGTCAAGTTCGAATTTCAAAATCCTTTTCCACGCTAGCGTAGAAAAGAAGCTTTTACACGCAGATTTCTAATGAGAAAGAAAGCCTTTCCGAGCTAGCGAGGTGAAAAAGTATTTTTTTACTCCTGTACTTTTATCTGTCAATAATAATTTCATAACCATATAACAAAACCGCTATTTTTAGTTCTGAACCAAAATTCTAATTTCTGTGGTATGTACTCACTACCGAACTGAAAAAAATTATTATAGTTCTGTACATAGAACTATAACAAGTTTCAAAAAAAGAACGTCGTATTTTGCTAATTAAAAGAGTTGTCCTTCAATGCCTCACTGTGTTCCTGAACAGAATAATGTGCTATATTTGCGAAATTATTAAAATTCTAATTATTATATTATTTTTGATAAGTATCCGGTCATTTGTGTTAATCCTGGTTCCGTTGCAACTTTAAACCGACCTCGGGTTCAAACGCTACAAACCCCAACCCGACATGTGCAGAGTGACAACCATTTGGGATCGCAGTGTTTAGTTTTAAGAATTAGTTTGCATTAGTCATAAGAAAATGAGACCAAAAAACGTTTATATTTTAATAAATAAAATAAAAATATTACCACGCTGAATTACCGTACTTCTCATATTTTACTACGGTATGTTACATTTTTCACAAAGTCGTAATCATTTGGCAAAAAAAAATCAAATATGATGCAGAATGACGCTACCCAAAAGCTCTACTGCCTCCTGACTGGTTATAATATAAGCGGTGCTTGGCTAATCACGGACTTCAATTCTAACTCTTTGGTTTTTTATTTTGTAGCGTTTGTTTGGGTTTATTGTCGTGGATCGTTAACAAATAATCTTCAAATCGACTCATCCGTAGAAAAAAGATCTATGTATAAGACTACTTGTTCTCGGAACATAGTACATTTCGTTCGTTCTTCTTGGCTATGAGTGTCAGAACGACCGTTGTTCGATTTTATATTTCCGAAACGAAATAAAATATATAAGTTTTCAAAGCACCTTTACGTAGGCCTTAGTTTGAATAACGAGATTATTCTCGTTTGGGTAAGTCGAAATATTGGTTGTTTCATTAATTGAATTTTTTCACATCGGTAGATTTAAGTGAAACTTACAAAATTATTAATAGTCTTAAAAATAAAACGAGCTCTGGTGTAGATGAGGTTTCACCGTACTTAGTAAAGACATGTGTAGACATTCTAACTCTCCCATTTACTTTTCTGATTAATCAATCTTTCCAGGAGGGATGTTTTCCAGATTCTCTGAAAATGTCACCAGTTAAGCCAATTCATAAGAAAGGCGATAAAACTGATTTAAACAACTACCGTCCCATTGCTTTATTACCGATATTGGTCAAAATAATGGGAGACTGCGATGTCAAAAAGACTGCATTTTTTGAAAAGTTTAAAGTTGTCCATGACAGCCAATATGGTTTCCGTAAAAATAGAACCATGCTCTCTCTATAGCCAATAGCCTTATATAAGTACGTTAATAAAATATTAACAACAAAGAACATGCGGTGGGTTTGCTACTCGATATGAATAAGGCATGCGATAGAGTAAATTATAAAATATTATTCGACAAGCTCTATTATCTTGGTGAAAGAGGCCAAGCTTTTAAATGGTTTCAGTCATATCTTCAAAATCGATCCCAATGCGTTGAAATTGAAAACATTAACTTTCATACAGGCGAAATTGAGCATGTCAGATCATATGTCATCTCTATCACTGGGTCTATTCCTCAGGGAAGCGTGTGTGGAGGATGTCAGTTAACCATGACCATGGGACCTGTAAAGGGCCAGAAACGTCGGATTTTTTGAAAAAACAAATATACGCGATTTAAATCCGGAAAAATAGTTTCATTTCCTATGTGTAACAATCGCGAAAACCTAAGAACTCGATATGTGTAACTAAATTTTCCGAAAACGCAATTCTTACTGCTCAATCTAAGTTACGTGAATTTGCGGAAATTCAAACCGTAACAAGAAAAGCGGCCGGAAAAGCATCAAAAAATGTACAAAATATTATAAAAATATTAAAAGAAAGCGCTGTGGACAAAATTATAGCCGATATTTGTTGCAAAAGACTTGCATAAAATTCCGCCAATTACTTTTGATGATTCGGATGTAATTAGAATATTGAAGGAATTGGCGGCAATGCGCTCAGAGATGAATACCTTAAAATACACAGGTGATGCAAATAAAGAAGAAATAATAGAAATGAAGGGTGACTTAACAAAAGTTAAGAATTTAATCAGGCAGCGACAACCTGAGTGTAACAGTGTACGCGGACCGTTGGGCGAACGAAATAATATTGCTCAACATGGGGGTACGTCGTCGCCCATTACCAGAGGTGTAATGGGTTAACATAAAAAAGCAAAAGCACATGATTAGAAATAGAAGTGATAACGGAGTCTCAAACGAAATGCTCCAGGCGTCACCTAGTACCACCACTTTATACCTTTCACAAACGAAGAAAACAATTACGCCTGAGGTCATAAAAGAATATATTATCAGTAAGGGTGAATCTGTTGTAAACATAGAATATTTAAAACTTTACCAAGCGACATCGTTTAATTCTTTTCTGGTGACAATTGAAACCGGCAAAATAAATACATTCTTGAGCGACGGATTCTGGCCAGTCGGAATAGTATATAGAAAATATGTATATAAAAGAAATTTGTCTAAAAGAAACAACCACGACCGAACAGTGAATAACAGCACAAATGACTAAAATAGATAAAATTACAACAAAAATAATATCCTTTAATTGCAACGGCTCAAACGGTCCCTTCCTTACGTACAAGAATTATGTAAAAAACACGACATAATCGCGTTGCAGGAACTATGGCTTTTGCCGGACGATCTCGACTTCTTAAGCCAGATCAGTCCAGAGTTTGGTTATCACGAAATATCTGCAGTTGACACATCACTTGGACCCCTGAAGGGTAGACTATATGGAGGTGTAGCGCTGTTATGGAGAAAAAGTACGTTCAGTAATGTATCTGTAATTGATAGTATGTCGAAACGCATCGCAGCGGTCTGCGCAGAACTGCAGGATAACCGTAATATAATTCTTATGTCGGTTTACATGCCCATCGACTGTGCGGAAAATTTGCCATTTTTACGGAATATTTAGGCAAAATAAGTGCTATAATAGAGGACAATGGTAGTGAGTGTGTATTAGTGCTTGGTGATTTTAACGCTGATATTCGTGCGTTATTCGGAAAGGAATTACTGCAATGATCAAAGATGAATATGTGCGGATATCAAAACGATTGGTGAGTCAACTGACACTTATACTTTGAACAGTGATAAACAGGGATCTACGAGTTGGTTAGACCACTGCGTTGCTTCAGCCTCTGCATACAAACTATGTTCTAGCGCGCGGGTGTTGTATGACGTGTACTGGATCACTACCCCTTGCGGATTGAACGTGACTTAAATCTTATAGAAACTAAAATTAGTACGTGCCCTAAGATCGTTAATAAAGTAATTTTGGGCAACAGATATTATGAGCAAATAAAAGAATATAATAAATTATGTACAAAATACTTAAATAATGTAAACATTTCTGTTAATATATGTGGAGTGGCGTGTAACAATAAAGTGCATACAGAATTAATCAATAGGTATTATAATGAAATTATTGCGTCCTTATAGTTAGCTGCAAAATTAACGTATACAAACAAACGTCACAAATATAACGTAGCTGGGTGGAACCACCATATATTACCGTTGTACACAAAAGCACGCGAAGCGCATAAGGCATGGTTGTTACACGAATCTCCTCCATCGGGCCGTGTTTAATGAAATGTGCAGCAAACGGAAATCATTTAAAAATAAGTTCAGTAGGTGCCAACGTAAGCAAGGAAAAATTAAAATGGATATTATAGCTTCTCATAGATCCGTAGGTAATTTCAGTCAGTTTTGGAAAGATACGAATAAATTAAGTTATAAACAAAGTAGACCAATTTCAGTAAACGGTTTAACAAATGAAAAAGATATAGCAAATACATTTAAATGACGCTCAGTTTGAGTTCCGTCCAGGCCTGTCGACAGACATGGCAATATTTTGCCTCAAAAATGCCGTAAAATACTATGTTAAAAGAAAAACATCAGTATACGCGTGCTTCCTAGATTTGAGCCGCGCTTTTGATACAATTAACTACGATTTATTGTGGGAAAAAGTGTCAAAAGCGGGCGTACCAACACAAATAGCCTATCTGTTGAGGTACTGGCACGGAAACCAGGTTAATAGCGTTATGTGGGGAGACTCAAACTCTGACCCATATAGACTGAACTGTGGGGTTAGGCAGGGCGGACTGACCTCGCCAGTTCTGTTTAATCTGTACGTCAATGACCTGGTGGAGGAGCTCAGCAGAGCTACTGTCGGGTGTCATGTAGCCGGCGTTTGCAAGAATAACCTGAGCTATGCAGACGACATGGCTCTGCTGAGCCTCTCTATGACTGGACTACAGACGCCGGTTTCGATCTGTGAACGATATGCCGCATCACATGGCCTCAACTATAATGTTAAAAAGACTGTACTAATGGTATTTAAGTATGGCAAAGGACCGGACAACATTCCGCCTGTCGCATTGAATGGCACCGTCCTAAGTAATGTATCGAGCTTTAAGTACCTAGGGCATATACGTACCGCAAATCTGAGAGACGATGATGATTTGGAGCGATAGAGACGGACTATAGCCATGAAGAGTAACATGTTGGCGCGTCGATTCGCTCATTGCTCGGTTCAAGTAAAAATAACTCTGTTTAGGGCTTACTGTCAGGCGTTCTACACTAGTCGGTTGTGGTACCATTACACTAAAGGTCGTATTCTTTACTTGAGTATGATATAGGTTCTTCATTATTTGAGTATGATTCAAAGCACTCGAAATCATACTCAAGTCCCTGCCATTAGGGTCGTATTTCCAGTGCTTGTGTTTCAATTGCAATCCTGATTTGAGAATTGAGTAGAGTTCTAGAATACGACCCTAAGTGAGCTTTTGATAGACTCAGAGTTCAGTACAATAATGCATTTCGCGCAATGCCGCGGCTGCCCTGGCGGTGTAGTGCGTCTGGCATGTTTGCCATGAATAGAGTAGACGATTTTTTTGCCATAATACGGAAGAGATATTGGTATTTTCTTGTGAGAGTGAGCGATTCGGCCAATATAATTGTAAGAACAGTATGCGATGTGTGCTACTTAGTAAGTGACCACTCCATTTTTAAAATTTAAATAAATTAATTATTGTTATACTATTATTTCTAATGTAAATTCAATTCAATTTAATGTAATTCTTAATTATTTACTTCTTTAATAATTATAATATTCGGTAAATAAAATTTCTATTTAATTGGATATGTAACGTAATGTAATTAATTAATAATGTTAAATTTATTAATGGGTAAACCTAAATAAAAAAACATTTTATTTTATTTTTATTTTTTATTTATAATAATTGAAAATACAATTCAATAAAAATTATTATTAGAAATAAGTGTAAGAATAATATATATTATAACAATAAAATAAGTGTACGAATATTGTATATTATAACATATGTTGAAATAATTATATCATTAGGTTTAAGTTTAAATTGCGCTAGGCTCTAATAGGGTATCACATGTATGTATCTAAGTTTATTAAAATGTGAATTGCAATAAATGAAATTAAATTAAATGTAATAGTAATAAAAATGTTTGATAATTATAAAAAAAATAATTTAATTAATTTTAAGGTGAAAATATTATGTAATAATGATGTTTATTAATAATCTTAAAATCAATAATATAATTAATTATCCAAACTAATTAACTACGTTCAAGCTTGCAATGTATTTAAATTCCATTGTAACTTTGCTACACCCTTATCATGTCTTACGTAATGTATTACGTACTGTCTACCAAATTTATGCTCATACGCACTCTTGTGCGTATGAGCATAAATTTGGTACAGAGGAAGAAAGTACTGCCGCTTGACGGAATGAAGTGTTGCAAAGATTTTATGCCTTACATCGGCGACATGCTCCGACCAAGAAAGTATCTGATCCATTACGACGCCCAAATTTTTAATTGAAGTGGAGAAAGGAATTTAGGTGCCATTCAGAGCTAAATTGGGCATCACCATAGACTCTTAACTTAGAGATGGATTGGCGACTGCCAATAATTATGGCTTGGGACTTTGGTGCATTTAAAAAAAGTCCGTAGTTCTTTGCCCATACCGAAACCGTTTGTAGGTCGGAATTCAACACAGAAATATATCTCAATAGACGCCTCAAGTACAGCAATTTGTATGAAAACCAAGCGTGCCACATTTTTTGTACCCACTATGACGTCACAAGAACTATTTAATGATAGAAATCTCCTTCCGGTCGCTCTAAATCGATTGATTGAACGGAATACGCGTAAACACGCGTATTCCATTCAATTAAACGGTTCTAAATAGAATAATTTTTGTTCAAGTATTTGTTGATTACAAGTACTTAGTCGTAATATTAATATAGTAGAAAAATACAAGAATAAGATTCTTTAATCCTTTATTTTATTTGTTTTAAAAAAATGTTGATTACTTAAAAAATTAAATCTTCAATTTTTAATAGACTTCAAAAATATTAAAATTATTATCCTTCCAATAAAATGAGCTTATTATATAACATCCTTTTATAATAGAAGATCTTATCGATTAACATAATGAAAACATACGTCAATATATGAACCTGCGACTGCCTTAATTAATTTTACTAGATGGTTTTCTGTTGGTAATTGATCAAATTAATGAATGGCTAGACAAATGAAAATGTTACTGCTGACAAAATATGGTAAAATCTTATTAACAGAAGAGGTTTACTTAATTAAATTTCTAACTCTGCTACTCTGCATATTTGAATAGCATCTTGGGTGGGATAAACTAGACCACCTCGTCTTCGAAAGCAACGAACTCATACGTATGACCAACTCCAGGTTTTTGTAAAGGCAGCGCACTGTTAATTCTTTGCATTATATATTTTTTTGTATTACTCGTACTACATATCCGGCGATGTATGTAATTATTTGCTCACTATATTCGGACATTCGAGGCAACGTGCAAAAATTATCGACGAATATCTGATAATAGATAGCACAATATTGAAAACAAAAAACGAAACGTTACTAAACGACATAACAAAAGAATTTTAGAATATTTTTATAATATTGCTAAGGTCATAATAATTTTCGTCCCTTTGTTTTCAAAATCGATCAGAATCGAGAACAGGGTACCATGAACTCTAATTACGATTCAGTTTAGGACCTAAAATGAGTCGTTGTAAGACAGCGCTATATGAAGTGTATATGTATATATCACCATCCCGCTTTTTTGTCGTTACGAACCGTACAAGTTTAGTAAAGTACTGTACTTGTACCGTAATAAGAGTTCATGGTAGGGCCCCAGTGTTGTCTAACGTATACATCACTGAATGTTAAATTTGGCCAAAGAAGTATACAAGCGGCCGTACCACGAAACTGAATGCATTGTGTACAAAAGTACATTCGTTCGATATTCATGGCGTATTAACTCGTTTACCCCTCCGTCCCTGTTTACTCGTTTACCCACAGTTATGGTGGTTTTGCGGTTTAAAATGGCACAATTATGCATTTTTTCGCGTTTTCGACGGGTTATCCACGATAATGATCGAGCGCGTTCTGGAGTGTAGCAGCGGCAAGTAAGTGAATTTCACTTACTTTGGACACGCGAAATGCGTACACTTGCGGCGTCTATCTAGATATATGTCCGTGGAATTCAATGTGCCTATAGCAGTAACTACAACCACAAGACGGGCTGCAGTATAGAATTGATCATTGGTCATCGTAAGAAGACGTGAGTGATGATGTAATTCCACCGATAAAGACGGAAAAAGTATAGGAGATAAAACCACACCCTGCGGAACGCCAGCCCCAAGGCTACACCAGCCCGAGAGCATGTCACCGGTCTTTACAAGCTGGGAACGAGCAAACAAATACGAACGGAACCCGGAACTTATCTACTCAGTTCTATTGTATATTCACTAAAGCGATCTCACCGCATTTTTTAAACCCAAACTCCTCATGCATCCTACAAGCAGGTGCGTTCGTATTAAAACAATAAGAGTTAATATGTCTTCCTTCTTTTAAAAGAACATTGCAAAACATTTTCAAAAACATATATCCATAGCCCTTTCTTCTTTGGTTTTCTAGGGTATACAAATGTCCTAAAGCTCCAGTTTCTTTAATAAAACCGAAAGAGACCAATTCCTGGTCTTTAAATAAGCCGTAACCAGAATTAGCCCGAATGAGAAGTTCGAAATAAAATATTGATCCAGGATACCGAAGTGGCCACGTTGAATCCGCGATCTCGATGTGTTTCTGAGACAACTGTTGAAATGTGAAGCCTGGTAGTAGACTGAAAGTAGAAAAAAAACTGGGATTTAGAACAATACAATTACCTGTATTGTATTGTTCTAAATCTTCTTCTTTCTATAAAACCTCAAAATCAGCATTGGGTTGTTTTGACATCAGGTTTCAGACAAAATTAACGTCATCTCTCGACGTGCAACTGAGCCCGGGACTGGATGAGACTCAAATCTAATTATTTTTGACAAGCAATTAGTCCCACAATAACACGACACTGGCATTTGGCTTAATCCGAATTCTGTTGCAACTTTAAACCGACCCCGGGTTCAAATGCTACAAACCCCAACCCGACAAATGCAGAGTGGCGACCATTTTGGATCGCAGTGTTTAGTATTAAGAGTTAGTTTGTATCAGTTATAAGAAAATGAGACCAAATAACGTTTATATTTTAATAAATAAAAATTAGACATAAATTATGAATTACACTGATCGTTCCAACGGGCCTTCATTATTATGAGAATGTGTGCGTGAACACGGCGCGCAGCAGTCGCGCTTACATACCAGCCGCGCTGTTAACGCGCAGAGTTACCATACTTCTCATATTTTACTATGGTATTACTTTCAAGATTTTTGAAGTATTCCATTAACTATACCGAAGTGCGTAGTATCTGATTCATTTCTGTTTAGGAACTCCGCCTAGTAGTGTAGGTTGGTGTAATGGCGCGGGCGATAAGTTGGCGCATTAGTGGTTGACCGATTCTGGAATGAGGTTCGCGTCTAATGTCAGTCATAGTTTGATGAGTTTTGATGCCAATAAGTGTTCGCAAAAAAAATATTCAATTTGGTTACAAGACACTGGTTGCAGGTACGTTCAAAGATTTTAACTACTTTTGATCTAATTTTATCGTAATTTCAAATTATTGCAATACAACATATTTCCAGATATTCAGTGTTTCGACTTGATTATTGATCAAAAAGTCTTTTATATTGGCTTAAAAATGAAAAAATCCGACTTTTTATAAGAGATGGTGTTAGTATATGAATTTCTTTACTAAGGCAAAATTTGTAAGTTGACGCACTGGGTGGGTGTACAGGACGGCGCGCGCCAACTTAAAAACCTTATTTGAATGTTTGGGATCTGGACTTGTTTCTAGAGATTTTATTTTATTCAATTGCAGAATGTTAAGGCGCGAAAAGAAGAGTGATAGTCAATCATGGACACCTTCTGTTATAGCAGAAGCGCGTAAGATCCTCGACCAAGGAAATAGTAAAATATCTGTGACAAAATCTTTAGGAATGCCAGAATCCACGTTGAGAAGGCTATTGCAAAAAATATAACCAACACCCAAAATACCTAAAAAAATCTTTCCAAGCACCAAATAAAAGTAAAACAAAGACGGTTTGGACATGCGCTGAGTGTTAACAAATATACAAGTAACCTATCGGATAATACTAGACTGAATGCTCTGTTTGTCAGGAATGGTGAAACGTGAAGTGCACAGAATATCTTAGATTTGGTTGTATTTAAATGTGTCATGTGTTTTCAATAACCGATATATAAATGACAATGTATAAGGTGCGCCATCTTATCAACTTTGCTGCTCCATCTCATCAACTTTGCTGCGCCATCTTACCGGCAGGGTTGTGTAAAATTGCGCATTTTTTATTTTTGGTTTACATTCACCTAATGATATAAGTTGAGATCTTTTTGTAATTACGTTTTTATTATCAATTAGTCAAAGCTCAAAAATAAATACAGTCGATAGTGATACTGTTCCTTTTAATTTTTTTATGGCTAGTTGTTTCAAAAGTGCGCCATCTTACACCAACCTACCCTACAGATGGCAGCACATCAAGATACACACTGACGGAATTTATTGCGTTGCACTGGAGGCGATATTCGGACAAAGTGTATAGATTGATATCCAGTGAAGGTTAGACTAGACGTGCTCCTGGTTGTAAGCGACATGCCTACCCATAACAGTTGCAGAGTCACTGGGAGCTTTAACTCACAAAGACTTGTCTTGTCAGGCACGGAGGCAGGATGACGGGACGTTGCAATTACTACATACATACATACATACTGTTGACAAGTCCCATGAGCTTGTATTTTCCAAATATTCAAAAAAATTGCGTGAATACAGCGACAATATAGAATTAAATGACTGATTCGCTTACTCAACATCAAAAAGCGGTGTGCGTCGATCCAAGACATAAAAATTCACCAGATTTATTTTCGTTATTTCCTTGCCTATGTCTTTGACCACTCCCTTAATGCATTCAACGGCATGAAGTGGAGGGAATAATAGTATGCCAAGAATTCTATCCCAATTTACATGTTTGGTCTTCTTTAAGGCCTCTTCCAGTTCGCTTGTGTCTTCGTTTGGACATTCTATGTGGAGTTCGTATTTGACCTGGGGGCAAAGAAAACAATATCTAGTTAATATTTTTACTCGTCAATGGATAGTTTAATAAAATATCAACGGCCCCGCCGAATAAACGCATAGTAATTAGTTTTAAAGGATTTCTTTTTTTTGCATTTTTGAATTTTACCCTCTTAAAATGGTAGCTTACCACAAAGTCGAATTTTTTTTCCGAAATAACGTTTGTTCGAATCATTACACCGAAAACCGAATTATAACGGATCTGTTGTTCTTTCAGGATATGTTGGATGTTTATCGCAAAGACACGATTAGGTTCGGTTAGGTTAGATTAAGTTACGAATCTGCGAATATAATGGAATTGAAATCTAGATTACACAAACAATACATACACATTTATACACATGCGACATAGAAGTTGACATGACATTGAAACGGCTATCCGAAATACCAAAATATGAGTTGTGTAAGAGTTACTTGAAATAAATGGTTTAATCATAAAGATAAAAGTAATCAAACGTGAGCGATTTTTGCTTCGACAAATTAGGTAAGGGACTTCAATTACAAAAACTATAGTAATAAATTCAAACATTTCGGTAAAAATCAATAGTCGAGGATTTGTCGCAGGTACTATGGACACACACTTAGACAACAACAAATTACACCCAAACTTACGAGAGAAATAAGCGAAGGCCATACAAATATTTCTCCCGGCCTGGGAATCAAACCTGGGACCTCTGCGTGACAGTCCGGCAGGGTAACCGTTCGGCTACGGAGGCAGTTATTAAACTGACCTGTAGATGACAAATCTGAGGTAAATTTTCCATTTTCCATACGCCATCTTGGAAAATTTTGGCCCGCACAATTGTATTAATTACGACCTGAATAACAGGCGCACAATTGTGTAAGAACACCATTGCATTTAGATGTACCTTTAATATATATTTCAATAAAATACGAGAACAATAATTTTCTTATAATTACTATTTATTTGGTGAATCAAATCTTAAGATATTTCTTACATGCAAAACCAAGAAATAGTTTTAAAATATACATATTCTAATAGTACATTTATCATAATATGTCTCACAGTGTCGTTTGAAATAGTTATCAAAATATTGAGCAGGTGTTCCTACCGAATTTACGTTCGGGAAAGAATCCCCGGGCATCGACGCTTCTTCTTCTTCCATCGGTACGTATTTAGAGATACACATCTACAGACCCGTCTTCCGATTTTGAGGATGAGCACCGCTCATCATCACGACGTTCCTAGAAGTTTTTGTTTCGGGCGTCGAAATCGTCTTCATATCTGCCCTCATTATCGTACCTGCATAACAAACTTCAATTTCTTAATCTAATAATTTATGTGTCATGCTGAAAAAACCGAAAAAAGTAAGAACAAAAGTTATACATAGGCGCCGGTCATAACAATTGTGTTGCAAAAAATCGTCAATATTTTATTGCAAGCTAGATAGTTATTAGCTTGATGTTTTTGATTTAATCATATTAAATATTTAATATATTATTACGTTTAGGTGTTAAAAAGCAGTATTCCTAACGAAAAAGCATAAAACAGATACTCACGATCCAAAAAGGTGTTTCCACTAAAATCCGTCCGAACTGTTGTGGTGAGGTGCTCGCAAAGCGACAAACTAGTCGATGCACTAATTTTAAATGCAAGGTAAAAGTTCGTCTCACGCGCAATGGTGTGACGAAGGCGCCGTTCGATAGGTAAAAGAGTTTCGTTTGGAATTATTCTTATAAACCAATCAATCATGTATGGCCAGGTTCGAAAGAAATAAAACTGTGTGGGTTAATTGATGCACAATAAAGTTTGTAAGATATAACATAATACTTATATAGATAGATTGCTTTACATGAATGAGAAAGATTTAGTCACAAGCGCTGAAATTGGTATTTAAGTCGATCTTTTGCTAAAATGAAGGGCGAAGGTGATGGCGGTATGACCTTTTGTTATTAGGCGGTTTTTATTTGAAATAACACTAATGATAAGAAACAATTGGTACACATTTTGTATTCCCAAGAAAACATATTTGTTTAAAATAAATTGGAACGTTACGGTATGTATTCGACGTGGAAGTTATTTAAGTTTATTTTTGATGAGAAATGTTGTGATTTCCATTAGAGTTTTCTTCATTTCTTGACATGTAGATCCGGCTCCAACGAATGAGAAATTACCAACTTTTTAATTTTCATTTATTACTGTGGCGTAGTGGAGTATTTCTTTTATGTGTAACAGATTAAGTAAATAAGCAATTATATTAAATAAATAACGCTTAACATTCATGTAATAATACAAAAGTTATTGAAAGGAACACATTTTTTAACGTTATCTGAAAACGACCCATTTATGGGATTAACACTTACCTGGTCACTTAAAAAAGCAATTATCCCATTTCTCGCTTTATTATAAGGACAAAAAACTTTCAAGCCGTTGTCAATTCCCTTATCTAACCATATTTTATGCGTTTGCAAAATATTGAACCCTGCAACTCCGCGAGGATAATCTTTCTCAAACTCATTTTCAAGTTCGTCCCACTTGTCCGATTTTATTAATGGATCTTGTCCCATATTATGTTTTGTTTTCCGTAAATAATAATATTTTTTTTAACGACGTCTCTTTACGACGGCAGTTGCACATAATCTAAATGTGTGAAATGCACAACCCAGTCGTCTCTTTCGTTTTTCTTGATGACTCACTAATTGGAAAGCTCCTCCCTATGCCAAGTGCATCTACGTAAGTAGAGAACAAAGGTTCGACCACATTTCAATCGTTCATCGCACTCCAAATAAATTTAAATTGGTGGAATATTTTTTCTTTAATGATACGAGTTTATGGTTGATCGCGCACATTATTACGTAATACACATAAAATACATAACGTACGTGAGGCGCACTATAAGTTTCCGGAATGAATAAGAAAAAAATACTATAAATGGTCAGAAATAAATTTATTGTTTCTCAAAACATTCCCCGTTAGCGTTAATGCACTTTTTCGTACGAATGAACCAATTTTGAAAACATGTATGCCACTCCTCCGTGACAAACTCTGAAACATATTTTTCATACTCTTCGACAGCCTCTTCAGGTGATGAAAATCGTTGACCGCGTAACTGGTTCTTAATTTTTAGAAATAAATAAAAGTCACAAGGTGCCAGGTCGGGACTGTACGCGGGATGGCTCCCCTTATGTGACCTTATGTCAATGATGGCTGACCATATGTCAATGTTGTTCACCTTCAAAAATTATTTTGTTTGTCTGGCCGTGTGAGAACTGGTATTATCGTGGTGCAAGATGGTACAGCGTTTACGGTCATTTTTACGGAGTTTGTGAATAACTTCCGGCAAACAAATGGACGTGTACCAATCACTGTTCACGGTACTGTAGTCTAGGCTCTACTCTATGAGTCGAATTGCTGGCTGAATATAGATAGTGAATATAGTTTTTGTTACATATTACATCCTAGACTGAAAGTATAAACCATGTAAAATAATTTGAAATAAACCGAATCTTTGAAGTTAATCCCAGTTTATATTCTTAGAAGTACCTCTCGCTACGCATTAGAGCTACGTCCCAGTTACAAATGGTGGAATGCGCCGGCTTACAAATGGTAGAACCCAGTTACAAATGGGATACAAATGGTAGAAGCAAGCCTATAATGTGAAAATTTTTATATTTTATATTTATAAAAAAATCTCTGAGCCAATGGGAGAAATATAATATTAGGGGTTAAAGTATGAAATTGCCGTTTTATTGCAATAGGTTCTTTGAATTTTCATAGAATCTTCATGGTTTGAGGTTTTCGAATGAAACTTTTTTCAAATGATTTCTGTGATTTTTTTTTTTTTTAATTTGAAACATTTGAATATCGACTTTCAATTGTTTTTGTTATTCAATTTAGACAAGAAAGATGGATACTGCGAAAATTCGAGTGATTTTTGAATACGAGTTCCGACGCGGAACTAACGCGGCAGAAACAGCCCGCAATATCAATGCTGCGTTTGGAGAGGGGTCTACTAATGAACGCACCGTGCGATTTTGGTTTAAATGCTTTCGTGATGGAAATTTCGACTTAAAGAACGAGTCACGAGGAAGACCGCCCACACAGGTGAATAACGATGAATTAAGAGAGATAGTGGAAGCCGATCCTAGTCAAACTACCCAGGAATTAGCGGCATGGTTTAACGTTACCTTACCCACAATATTGACTCACTTGCGTCAAATCAATAAAATAAAAAAATACGAAAAATGGGTGCCTCATGATTTGACTGATCTGCAGAAAGAAACGCGTGTTGAAACTTGTGTTGCCTTGTTGAACCGGTACAGAAATGAAGGAATATTGGATCGAATTGTAACATGTGATGAAAAGTGGATTCTTTATGATAACCGGAAAAGAAAAATGCAATGGCTGACCCCAGGTCAAATGCCACAACAGTGTCCTAAAGCAAAACTTACCAATAAAAAGGTAATGGTAACTGTTTGGTGGTCTCAGCATGGTGTTATTCACAATAGTTTTCTCCGATCTGGTCAAGCAATAACGGCAGATGTCTATTGTGCCGAACTCCGAACCATGTTGACAAAACTAGCAGTAAAACAGCCCCGACTCATGAATCGATCTTCACCATTATTGCTCCACGACAACGCGAGACCTCACACAGCACGAGAAACCATTTTGACCCTTCAGGAACTGCGGTTAGAAACCATTCGTCATCCTCCGTATTCACCAGATCTTGCTCCAACGGACTACCATTTTTTTCGTGATTTGGACAATTATCTACGTGACAAGAAGTTTTCTTCCCAGGAGGCAGTACAAAATGCTTTCACACAGTTTGTGCAGTCTAGATCGTCGGAGTTCTATCGCAAAGGCATTAATAACCTTCCCATTAGATGGCAGCAATGTATAGATAATAATGGCAACTATTTTGATTAAATAAATTTGTTAAAAATTTAAAAAATAAACAATTTAGATTTTCAGTACAAATCGGCAATTTCATACTTTAACCCCTATTATTATGACGAAAAAAAAGGTACTGACTAATGAATTGAAATTACGTAATTATTTTATATATAATTTTTTTTATGCATGACAACAGCAACGAAATATAAAATATTTATGTACTTTAGTATCATGTAAAATAATATTGCAGGTGATTTGAATATGGGTTACGTCACTATTTACGCTGATATACCTACCACGCAACAATGAATGGTAAATGATTTCATGTCACTTTAGCAAATATTAATTCAAGTGGTAAGCGTCACCTTCGCGGCGACAATGTGACCTTAATTACATGATTTCTATTGCCTATTTGTTTAAATTTCTGTGGCTGTTTTTTATTCTGTCTGTTTCTAGAATTATTCCAGAGTGGGTTTTAGGTCTTCTCACGACTCGAATATCCGCACTGCATATCAGCATCGACGAATGCCTATGCGGATATTTTCGCAACAACCCTGATTTGTACTAAGAAATGAATAGAGCAAACTCGTTACTTATATTGCGTCACATTTTATAGTGCGAGGGCGCGACCATATGTAAGCAATAAATAATTTTAATTTGCAAAAAATGTATTGTTTTTTTCGTGAAAGAAATATCTTTTCATGGTGAATGTTTAAAATAATAAGTTGAAAGTTTAGTAAAGTGTACTCATTAGTAATTTTAAATGACAATCACACTTGTTTTATATAAGCGCGGCAAAGTCAAACATAAGGCTGAACAAAATTTCAAATTAGATATTAAATTTAAACCGTCCTTTTATTTGAGCGATAATTTAAAAATCTTTGTATGCAGTTCGAATTTTGTTTAAAATAAAAATGAAGTCTTATTTCAGTAAAATATTCTATCTACGCTATTTAAGGTGTTTTCCCTCAGTATGGCTTAGCCATGTGATGCCCTGTATATAAAACTACAAATCCTGACTCACTTAGAAAAATAGAACGCGTATTTTCCGATATGGTAGAAAAAAGAATCATCGTTATACGTGGACAGGTTCCAAAGCAAAGAATCAAATCGCACCCCTCATGGGAGAATGGCATTAGTCGAGTTACATCAAAAATGTTTATTGCTTCATTGGATACACATAAATATAATCCACATCTTCTCCAATTCTTGTAACTACAATAACATTAGCACCTATGTTTATATATCGATAGAGTTACAAGAATTGTGTTTTCTATATCTAATGGAGCAATAATTTTTTTGACGTAACTCAATGAGAAGACCTGAATGTGGAAAATATAAGACAGTGATCAACGGCCTGTAAAATATAATACGTGGGGATATTTAACAGTCTCCGTAGCCGAATGGTTATTATGCTGGACTGCCTCGAAGAGGTCCCGGGTTCGATTCCCGGGCCGGGAGAAATATTTGTATGGCCTACATTTATTTTTTTCGTGATTTGGGTGTAATTTGTGGTTATCTACGTGTGTGTCCATGGCACCCGCGATACAGGGTTTTCTAAGTGCGGGGCTATGAGTGAAAAAAAACCTTATGTCCATTATGTTCCAAGTTCTAAATGGTAAATATTTGGTCAATTTCTGCCGAAACTAAACAATGTTCGAAATTCAAATAAACAAGATGGTCATCATACAAATTTCAAAGTCACGGAAACTATTAGAGATAGGTACGGGAAAGAATATCATAGACGGAAATAGTGGTCAACTGCCTGTGTAAAAAAAATTCAAGATGGCGATTTCAAAATGGCGGCTGAAGAAAAACTTGCTTCGATCCGGCTGAAAATTGGCATGCGGAGATCTTTAGGAGTACTTAATTTAGGGGCAAACATTTTTTTCACCATTTTTCAATACGTACACAAGAATACAAGATATTTATTCGCTGAAAAATGTAGTTAATAAATATTATATTAGACCGTACATTTCACCAAAACTTGGCATGCGAATATTTTACACAATGCTTATTTCACTTTAGACGTAGCATGCATTAAAGTTAAATTACAACAATAGCATAAACAAACTACAACAATTGGAATTTAACCAGAAAATAAGAAATCAAAAATATAACATACAATAGTTAAATTTTACATTTTATGTTATCAAGTAAAAAATCATTAACATAGTAATTAATAGCATTGAGTAACTAACAAATTGTGCAATGTCATTTTAAATTGTCTACAATTTAATTCTGTAACAGCATCCGGCAATTTATTCTAATGATTTTAACAGAGTGCTGGCTTCCTCATGTTATGGCTGTCCAGTGTATAGATGGTTATAACTGTCACTTAACGTCTAATAACTTCACTCAAAATGAAGGCGTTGTAATCTACACAAAAAATACCCTGACGTGCTTGGTAGAGGAGCCCGAATTTAGAGATGCTAACTGTCTAACACTAAAAATTTCTAAACATACTATAGTAATCGCTATATATCGACCTCCGGCTCAGTCCAACCCCTCGTGTTTTCTACAATCACTCGATGACTTACTTTCAGTATGCTCTAGCTACCCAAATATTATTATATGTGGCGACATAAACATAGATACATGTAACACAAACTCTGACCGAAATTCTGAAATGTCAATATGTCTGCGATGTCAATACTGCAGCTAATAAACTCACTTCCTTAATGCAATGGGCTATCCAAAAAAATACATTAGAAATTCCAATTACTAGACGTAGGTTGATATTTAAACCCTGGATTACACTAGGTTTAGTTAGATGTATGCGCAACAGAGATAATTTACATAGCAAGAGCAAAAATTCCCAAATAGTACTGTATTACGAACCACGCACATTAGATACCGTAATTTTTGTAATCGTATTCTACGTAACCTAAAACTAGAATTTGAGCGTAATGAAATAAAAAA
>NW_020653852.1:18334217-18335629 GCF_003589595.1 Hyposmocoma kahamanoa | reverse complement strand
TTTTTTTTACTATAATACATGATTTATTATTTTATCACACAAAATTTTACGTATATATAAAAATTAGGTATTTAGATATAAATATTTTTCTCTGTAAAGTGTTTTATTTTGCTATTTTAAATTTAAGATATGTTTTGTTGATTCGTTGTCAGTGGCGTCCACTCCGTTCTTTGGCCACCACAGAACATCAGCGTTGGGTTGTTTTGCATGCACAACCCGACAAATGCTGAGTGGTGACCATTTTGGATCTCAATGTTTAATATTAAGATTTACTTTGTGTTACTAGTAGAGACCAAATAAATATTATTTTCTTTCTTTCTAACTCATTTCGATCTCCCTTCTAGATGGCGTAATTTTTTTTTCATTTAGAAGGTGGCGCTCCGCCCTTGTAGCATAAATTATAAATGTGCGTTTGAATTTCGGACACGTTACCGCCTGCTATTTGTAAAAACTTATTTAAATGTAACTTTTGAATACGACTGATTCACAATTTATTTCCTTAAAAACTAATAATATAATGTACGACCCATTAATTTATCGGTTTGGTGCAACAAGGGCGGATAACACAAGGAAAAAAAAAATATTTTCAAATGTTTCTAATTTTTTTTGAATAATATTAACACTTGAATAGTTTAGCTAAATCATAGGACAAATAAATAATAAAGTTTATAAGAGTCATATTATAAATTATTTTCAATGTTCTCGAATCTCACTTCTAAATGATACGCCCTTGTTACATGTTTAAATTTACAAACCTTCCAGAAACTGACTGTTAGTCGAAAAAATAGCCACAGAAGTCTAAATAAATAGGCAATAGAAGTCGCATAACCACGACATTGTCGCCACACAGGTGACGCTTACCACTTGATTTAATATTTGCTAAAGTGATATGGAATCATGTAGAATCATTATTCATTTGTTGCGTGGTCTATATACCTCCGAAAAACAAGTGTTAAAAAGTATAATTATAAGTTAAGTATATTTAATTGTATAGAATATGCTATAACTAAAAGTTCTGCACAAAAATTTGAAAATTTAACTGCATGCGTGGACGAACATCAGCCACGCAGAGGTCCCGAGTTCGATTCCAAGACCGGGACAAATATTTGTATGGCCAATATTTATTTATTTCGTGCTTATGGGTGTAATTAATGGTTGTCTATGTGTGTGTCCATAACACCCGCGATACAGGGTTTCCCTAGTAACTTTTTAAGTTATTGAATAATGCTAGTGCTAATGTTAATTTAAATTATAAGTTTTATTGATTTTTGTGTTACTTAATAACATAATAATATTGTTAATCCATAATATAACGCATACATACATTCAACATAGCCCCGCACTAGGGAAACCCTGTGACGCGGATGCTATGGACACACACATAGGCAATCACAAATTACACCCAAACTCAC
>NW_020653852.1:18316209-18334207 GCF_003589595.1 Hyposmocoma kahamanoa | reverse complement strand
GGTAACCGTTCGGCCACGGAGGCAGTATAATACGTATAATATATATATAATAATATACATAATATGTATAATATGGCGGCATGCTTGACTTAGTGGTGAGTCATATTAACGAAACTATCAATAACTGTCAGTGATGAGGTGGAACCACTTGTATGATCGGATAGGCCACAACGTGCTTTGAAAATTGTAATACTATCATTACCACGTGGTAGAAGTTACTGTAAGCAAACTGCCCCTGACGTTAATCGTGTTGACATTGACCATCATGGATTTCCTAGATGGAACTTTTTAAAAGCAGACTTAACTACACTATATCTGGGTTTGGCTGACGTGGATTGGTGGACTGTGCTGAGGGAGCATGGAGCATCATGTGGATGGTGCTGTGGAGCAGTTCTATTCCATTGTGAATGGTATAATCTCGCCACACGTACCTATTAAGCGAAATAAAAACTATAACTTTTACACGACATTCTTCACAATTAACTTGACAACCCTGAATTCGTTAAGAACATTCACTTCAAGATACCAAAGTACCGTACGCGATACTCACCACTTTTAGCTACTCCCTTCCACTGAACCAACTATGGTAAAAACGCGGTATTCACGCGGTTGGTTAGTTTATTCAACGGAAAAATTTGTAATCTTGACTTGTTTTTTGTTTCCAAAGCCAACTTTAAGTAGCAAATAAAAAACCGTTTTCTTATCACTTAACAGTTTGAACAGCGGATTTTTCAGAAAAACATTTAGATAATAATTATTACGATGAGTGATGTTAGGGATTTGTCATTTTAAATTTCATCCATAGTTCTCTAGGGTAATCTACAATCGTGTTCACTTTTTGTTGGAGATATACATTATCTCGTATTTTAGTACTTGATAGCATGTCGGTAGCACGAGTAGTCATTGAAGGCTGCTGCTCTGACTTGATGGCTATCGACTTCGGAGTTCCTCAATGGTCGGTTCTTTCAGCGACTCTTTTCCTGTTGCACATCAATGCCCTGTTACTTCCAGATATTGTTTGTTTTCAGGTTACAGATACATATATTTCCAGTATAAAAGACAACATGGTAGTTATCCGTTGGCTGAGAGAGACCATGCTAAAACAGACGAATTTGACCTTAAATGTCAGGTTGAATAAAATCCACATACGACGCAAATGACGATGAAATAATTTAAATCAAATTATCAATTACATCAAACTATAAATTAAATTCAATTGTATATTTACATTATATTATAAATTGGGCCTCTGGAACCCATATGAACTTAATTCCAGTGCTTCCATGTGTGACAAGCAGGGTACTCCCAAATCAACCGGACGAGGCTGCTGGAACTGTTACGCACGTGACGCATCAGGAAGGCAGTTATCTTACGTATTATCGCACTAAAGCGTGGCAGTCCCAACAACATCCTAAATCCATTATTATATTGAACACGCAAAGCATTGATCGTTTTTTTAGTGTAGCTTATCGACAGACTGCACGTGTAAAAGGTCTGACAAAACGCCTTAAAAGGGTAGTTTTAACATCCTCATCACAGCACGCAAACAATAATGTCAAACTTATAAACAATAATGTTAATTAATAAGGTTGCATAATAATGTTCTCATACTAAATGCGAAAAAAAAAAAACTAAATACATCACCTTCTCATTAAGAGAAAAAAAAGAACAAACTGCCTTTATAATGCCACTGTACTGTACTGTGTTATAGCCTACACCTGAATAAACAAAATGATAATGTATGTGTCTGCTCGCGCATTTACAAGTTGACTGTATAATCTAATTGGTCTGTGGTACAAAGTACTCAGGTGTAATCTTGAATAACACCTTAAGTTTCCAGGAGCACATCAACACCCTAAGTAATAGACATGCATGAGGTCCGCTGGTTCGTTCCGTGGACTAAATGGCATAGCGTCTGGCACGGTTTGCTAGAAGACGTCGGTTCGAATCCGGCCGGATCGAAGGATTTTTTCTGGGTGTGTAATGGAAGATATAACAACAAATAATCTATTTTCACTTTGTATAACAACATATAATATAATTTCTAAGGATATAATCACTCACTGTATATAATCAACAAAAGATATGACAACATAAGGCATAATTTCAATGTGTATAGTAAACCGTCAGTATAATAAACATTTTATATAACGATTAGGTGACATAATGAATAAATAGTATAAGTACTACCAGTATAATGTATTAAATAATATAACATAGTATTTCGTTTTACGAATGGTTGAAGCGCCTTATATTATGTTGATAAGATTTTTTTTATTTCATTAAATGATATCGCGAAATATAATTGTTTTTTATAGCTTTAAGTGCTTTTTGTGTTATAGAATATATTTATTAAAACTTTAAGCAGAATATTTAATTCCATATACTAACCTAACCTAAATCCACAGGAGGAGGTTGAACCAACCATCAAATGCAAACAATACATTTCTGGCACTCTTCGGCCGCTGCCGCAGCATGCTCGCTGCGCTCGCTAGGCTCGTGCAGCTTTTTCATATACTAACCTAACCTAAACCCACAGTTGGAGATCGAACCAACTAGCAAATGCAAACAAATTCGGTTCTGGCACTCGACGGCTGCTGCCGCGGCACGCTTGCTGCGCTCGCTCGGCTCGTTCAGCTTTGTCATGTACTAACCTAACCTTAACTCACAGGACGAGATCGAACCAACTAGCAAATGCAAACAAATTCGTTTCTGGCACTCTTCGGCCGCAGCCGTAGTATGCTCGCTGCGCTCGCTTGGCTTGCGCAGCTTTTCATATACTAATCTAACCTAAACCCACAGTTGGAGGTCGAACCAACTAGCAAATACAAACAAATTCGGTTCTGGCACTCGCTGGCCGCTGCCACGGCACGCTCGCTGCGCTCGCCCGACTCGTTCGGCTTTATAATATACTAATCTAACCTAAACCCATAGGAGGAGGTCGAACCAACTAGCAAATGCAAACAAATTCGGTTAATTCACCATTGCACCTAAACACCACTCAAATTATATTAATAATACATTATACTCAGTGAATGTTACATCTGAAGTGTTTATATAAAATGAACATTATTCCATCGGTATATTAGATTGAAAGTTGTTATATCAATCGTCTATTATACCCAGTGGCCTTTATATCATACAAGAATATGCCAAATTTCTGTATACCATAAATTAATTAGATCTGTTGAGCGTTATATCGACTAAAAATATGTCATTTGTTGTTATATATTACGAACCGCACCCTTTTTTTCTAAGTGCTCGATCTTTGTATAAATAATTAAAACTTATTATTATTATCATTTATAACCAATATAATATCAGTACAGAGTACTAAAAAAACATACCTCAAAAGTACGTGGAATTACATCTATTTGCCAAGTTTTATTAAAATCAGTTACCGGAAAGTGCGCGAACCCGGATTCATCCCCTAGTTCGCTACTATACTTGACACAGGAGATAATAAAAATCGGTTCTCACTACTTAAAGTATATTGAGAGAAAAACGCCTTGAATTTGGAGAATAGCAAAACCAACCATTAAAATAATTGCTCCTTATAATAATATTCAGGTGCTATTTATAAAATTAATCTTCGTGCGTGAACTTAGAGGTGGATGATTTTCTTCAAAATTAAATGGGATCACTATGGAGATACTCTCTTTCCAACAAAAAAAGAATCATCAAAATCGGTTCACAAATGGCGGAGTTATCGCGTACATAAAACATACATAAAAAAAAAAAAGAAAGAAACATACAGTCGAATTGAGAACCTCCTCCTTTTTAAAGGTTAATAATATATCAAATATGACGCTACTCAAACGCTCTACTGCCTTCTGATTGGTTTAAATACAACCGGTAGGTACTTGGTCAATCTTCTTCACAAAAAACCTGAGAAGTAGAATATTTTCTCGGCTTTTTGTTTTGTAACGTTTGTTTGGCTTTCTTTTGAGTTTGTTGTCGTGGATTATTAACAAACAAACTACAAATATTGGTTGTTTCATTCTTTTAATTTACTCGTAGAAAAAGTATTATATGTAATCATTACAGTCATCATTACAATCAGTCTTAAAATTTCGTATCTATTACTGAGGAGGCTCTTCTTTCTTCATTATGCAACGATTACATAAAATATTATTGAAAGCAGTATTACCCATTTCAGAAAATAAAATATTATATTTACAATATTTAAAGTACTCGCCCCCCAGTGTCACATAGCCGTGGAACACCGTGTGCAGTCTCAAATTATCTTCTACATATTGTTTGTAAATTAATTCCGTACCTGAGAAGCATTACACTGTAAGTGCTATTTTTGTAATTTTACAGGGGACGAAACGCAGTATATACCCACGCCAGCACATCAAGCTACGTATTTATAGTATATTGACGTATCTTGTTCCGTTGCACTGGAGGCGATTTTAGAACAAAAATGTGTAGTCTGGTGTGCCGTTGTCCGTACAACCGTGGCGTAAGTATTGCTCTAAGACGGGAGTCGGACGATGAGGCGCGAGTTTTCAAATCAAGCCATAGATTAATAAGAAATCCAACACGTGTTTTTACAAATAAAATGTCCTATTTACAATATTTAAAGTACTCCCCCTTCGTGTCACATAACCGTGGAACAACGTGTAAAGTCTTAAATTATCTTCTGCATATTGTTTGTAAATTAATTTATTGTCGTTACCACAATGTTCAAATTCTTCAATTTTTTACATTTTCTTACTTATCTACTTAGTTCTATTGTATATGCACTGAAGCAACCTCACCACATTTTTTAAACCCAAACTTCTCATGCATCTTACAAGCAGGTACGTTTTTCTTAATACAATAAGAGTTAATATGTCTTCCTTCTTTTAAAAGAATATTGCACAACATTTTCAAAAACATACATCCGTAGCCCTTCCTTCTATGGTCTTCTAGAGTATACAAATGTCCTAAAGCCCCAGTCTCTTTAATAAAACCGAAAGAGATCAATGCCTGGTCCTTAAATAGGCCATAACCAGATTGAGCCTGAATGAGAAGGTCAAAATAGAATGTTGATCCAGGATACCGATGTGGCCATGTTGAATCCACGATCTCGATGTGTTTCTGAGATAGTTGTTGAAACGTGAAGCCTTGTGGTAAACTGAAAGTAGTAAAAAAAACTGGGATTTAGAACACGTATTGTCCACAGATTGTATAAAAGCACAAAATTGACGTTGGATTGTTTTGCATGCACATTCTACAACTATCGAAAATGAGTTCGGATTCAGACGATACAAATTTAACGTCAGCTCCCGAGGTGCAACTGAGCCCGTGACTGAGTGCCAGTCAAACTTAATAATTTTTGACGAGTAACAATACTCACAAACGTCAAAAATTGTGCTTACTTTTTAGAGCTAAGCCAAAATCATGGTACCACGATTTCGTTTAACCAAGGTAAACGACTCTTTTATGGGGAACTGTATACGTTTTTACAATAAGGTTCCGGAGCATATATTAAGATTATCATTTCCTAAGTTTAAAAACTACATTAAAAATATTTTGATTGAAAAGTCATATTACAAAATTGAAGACTACGTTTTAGATAAAGATGTATGGAAAGACGACACGGCTCCAGAATCCACACAAATTTGATTCAAAGTGTATTCCATAGCATTTAATTTTATTTGAAAAGAGCAATCCCTAGAGTTTCTTGCTCGCTCTTCTCAGGGAAGTCAGCGTAGTGAACGAGCAGTAGCTTAATGTAATGTAAATGTGACGTTATCAAGTGTAAATTTATTTTACCTATGGAATAAATTATCTTTGACTTCGATTTTGAGTTTTGTATTGTGAATCCACCTTTACACTGGTGATTCCAACGAGCCTTTCATTATTATGCGAATGTGTGCATGAACACGACGGTCACGCTCACATACAAGCCGCGCTGTTATTTTATACGGAGTTACCACACTTCCCTTATTTCGTATTTTGTTACTTTTGGGATTTTTGTGGTATTCCATGAACTGTACCGATTTGTATAGTATCTAATTGTTTTCTGTTTATGAACGCCGCCAAGTACAGAGGTCAGCACATAAAGCTACATACCGATGGAGCTTGTTCCGTTGCACTGAATGCGATATACGAACAGAAATGTATAGTTTGTTACGCTGTTGACTGTATTTTTTTATATCAAGTGCAGGCACCAAGTAGAAGTACGCCTGGTTGTAAGTGACACGCCTACCCATAACAGTTGCAGAGTCACTGGGAGCTTTAACCACAAAGACCTGTCCTGACAGAGGCAGTCACCCTGAGATGTACAGTTGACTAGTCCCATGTCCTTTGTAGTCTCAAAATATTCCAAAAAATTGCGTGAACAGAATTAAATAATTAATTTGCTTACTCAACATCAAAAAGTGGTGTGCGTCGATCCAAGAGATAAAAAATCAACGGACTTATTTTCGTTATTTCCTTGCCAATGTCTTTGACGACTCTCTGAATGCATTCTACGACATGAAATGGAGGGAACAGTATACAAAGTTTTCTATCCCAATTTATATGTATAGTATTCTTTAAGGCTTCTTCCAGTTTGCTTGTGTCATCGCTCGGACATTCTATGTGGAGTTCATATATTGCCTGGGAATCAAAGAAAAACGATATGTAATTAGATTACTTTCTTTGTGTCCAAAGTCACATTCCTGATTAAAACGTTTACACGAAAATGTATAGTTTAATAAAATGTGGTGAAATAGGAAAGTTAGTTTTAATAATAATTGTAATTTCCCGATTTTCCACTTAAATATATATTATACAGGCTGATAAAAAAAACTGTCCATTTTTTCCCTGTGCATAGGATTCAGTAATAGAACACATTAGTGAAATAAGACAAAAGAAAATTTCCCCATTTTTTTATATTATTATTTCCCAATTTTTTTATATTAATAATTCCCAATATTTCTAGCGCGTGGTTACCTTAAAATTGAGGATCGGCGCCAAGTTGTCTAGATGCCTAGACGTCAGCCCGTCGCGCCGCGCGACGACAGACCTGCGCTAACGCATCGCGCGTTAGTTTAGTAATTTGTTGTGTGTCAAATACATAAACTCGCGCGCTGACTCCGCCCCCAGACCGTTCTTGTTGCTATAGCAACGGCATCTGTTAATCGTCAGGTGTCAATATTGTTCACAATTTTTCGGAAAGCTTTGAGACGTCATAACTTATTTATTTGCTAAGTATTTGAAAAAAAAACCGAATATGTATTTTTTATTTCCATTATACAGTATGCTCCTTTAAAATGCTCAGTGGTTTTTTTTATCACCCTGTATTATTTTTTTACGGTACGTAAAATAATAATAATACGCTTGGCGGTAACCTAGAGGCCTGTACATACAAGTTGCAGTGCCACTCAGAGCTTTTAACCCAAAGATCTTAGAGGCACTGTCACTGCGACTGTCACCCCGATGTATAGTTGATATATAAATAGTTGACAAGTCCCATATTCCTGCAATTCCACCAGCACCTTCGAAACCGAAACGCAGTAACGCTCACATTACTGCTTGACGGTAGAAACAGGTAAGGCAGTGCTTTCCTGGAGGAGCTCTTTCACAAGGAACTCAAGTGCTACTAAAACTAATTACGAACTACTTACACCAATTATGTAGTGTCTACTTAAGAGATTACGAGTAGGGATTTCATTTACCATGAGTCATTAAATGCATTAACAAATAGATCTCATTTATACACTTATCCGTTTTCGAATGAACCCTTCGGGGACTTTTGCGCATAATCTAAAATGCTCAACAAGCAAATTCTTAAGTGATGAATTTCTTTACAATTTTTCTCATAATTAGCACATGGAAAAGTAGGACGACAGCAGCGCCATCGTGTTTCACGAGACGTAACTACCATGTTAGCTCAAATGCTGAGTTAGTTCAAACTGTCATCACTAGGTATCGCTTCGTAACGCGTTCATATTTACATGAAACTAGAGTACTTTGTTTACATCTGTAATTAATGGATTAACACTCACCTGGTCGTTTAAAACAGCAATCATCCCATTCTTCGCTTCATTATAAGGACAAAAAACTTTAAATCCGTAGTCAATGCCCTGTTCCAACCATTTTTTCTGCGTTTGCAAACAATTGAACCCTGTAACTCCGCGAGGATAATCTTTTTCAAACTCATTTTGAAGTTCGTTCCACTTGTCCGATTTTATTAATTTTAATGGATCTTGTTCCATATTATATTTTGTTTTCCTTATATATGTTTATAACGACGTCTGTTTACAACGACAGTAGCACCTAACCTAAATGTATTGAGTGATTGTATGAAAAGCACGACGCAGTTGTCCCTTTCTTTCTTTTGATGACTAATTGGTAATTCTCCTTACGCTAAGTTCATCTACCTACGTAGAGGACAAAGGCCCGCCCACAGTTCAACCGTTTGTCGCACTCCTAATAACATGAACTTTAACAACAAAAATATTTCATATTAATTGGTGAAATATTTTGTGTTTAATGATACGAATTTCCAGTTGATGGCACATTATTGTGTATATTAGGCAGTATATAATTTTATCTATGCATCGGTACTGTTAGTGATTTATGAAATTGCAATTAAAACTTTAATGAATTCGATGATAATATGTTTTTTTTTTATTTATTAAGGCTTTGGCAAAGCCATCAGCCTAAACATGAAGTTTAATTATGTTTCTGTAAATATGGCCGCCACAAAGAGGATAGGCAATTTGTGGCGGCGTGCTGATTGGATTGGGATTCCTTAAAACGGGCCGATACGGGTATTTTAGTTCGAGATTCGTATAATTTCGCGTTTTAATCTTCGATTAAGGCACAATAGCACTATCCTATTCCACTTTAAACTAGATTTCACAAAATAATTGAAAATCAAAATAAAAACGAAACTTTTCCCTCCAAAAGGTCCAGAGCGAATCTGATAATATATGTTGATGCAAACAAACGTACGAATTTGGCAGAAAAAAAATTTAGGGTCTTTTTGTTTCTTTTTTGTCACGATTTTTGGCTTGGATAGAAGTTCTTCAAGCCAGTTATTTGGTTATCGAGATCCTCAATAAATATTTTCTATTGTGTTTTTAATGTAATTGTAGAATGGCAAGAACAACTTTGTGGTTATTAATCCTTAAATACTATTCTCATTTTCAGAGGACACTATTACAATTGTGGGTCCGTACAGATCCACAATTTTCGCCGAGTCAGTGTACAAAATGTAAGTAAATTTGAATAATTTTTACCGTTTCTATTTCATCGTTTGATCTTTGTTGTATCTAGAAATAACATTATTATTAGATCTATAATGAGATTGATTTATGCGACTTATTACAAGATCAAAAGTGTCCTTACTGATAACGTTGATTATAGAGGCATGTTGAGTTAAATAAAAATAAATATTTCTAAAAGGACTTCAAACTTTTTGATGAATTGTCATAATGGAATATTGTCATATTCGAACAAACACAGCTTTATATCTATATATTATATATTATATATTATATATTATTATTTTATACCTAGACATAATATATACTTCTAAGAAATGAAGTTAAATTTGTTCAAATAACGTTTTTAATAGTAATTGTAAATTTTGGTAAAATTTTAGTGACTTCGTCCACATGATGATAATTTCTGATGATGTTACAATAATTACACCACTCCAATTTTATGTGTAAACAATCACACATCTTAAGATAGTTTTTAAGGCCAGCAACAAAATTCTGGTAGTAGATTTTTTCCGTCAGGAATTTTTAGAAAATTTAATATTTTATTGGAAAACTAAAAAAAAATACATAAGCTCTAAAATAATAACGTAATGTAAGAACAAACACAAAAATGCACGCTCATTGCACGTTAGCTACGTGGTCACACTCCTTCTATACCAAATTTCAATTGATTTAGTAGAATGGTTTTCAAAGTAGAGTGGTTTTGGTGACTAGAGAAGAATGAATTTTGTTAGAAGTATAAATTAATTTTTGGACCAAACGTTGTTTTTCTATTATGACAATGTTTAAAAAGTACTTAAGTTACTTAATGTTGATTTGTAAACGAGTGATTTAAAATGTGCCTTTATTATGCTTTGTACATTATACTAAAAAAATTATAACAGATTCACTTTTAGGAAATGAAAGTATTTTTCCGGATTTAAATCGCGTATATTTGTTTTTTCAAACAAACCGACGTTTCGGGCCCTTTACAGGTCCCATGGTCACGGTTGACTGAGGTGGTACAGTCTTCAACCAGTTATGTCTAATATTGATGCATCAATATATACTATATAATATACATCAATAAGAACTTGATAGATTCACTTTTTTTTTAATTTGTCACCCCTGACCTTAACCTGTATGTTCCTCTTGCCCCAAAACTTATTTTTCACCTTTTTTTGATAAGCATGCGTTATTTCAATGGTTTTAAGATCAAATACGATTGAAATAGTTTTACTTAGAATTAACAACGGATATATTTAAATATACATTGCATTTATATGAAATATGATGACAGTTCCTCTTACCCCATTTTTTGGGGGAAGAGAAACGTTTGCACAACCTGATCGTTTTTGTCAGATACATCGTAAGTATTAATTTTAGCGTAATGCTTGTTAAAACATGGAAAGCTGATAAACCAGGGCAAGATTAGAGCAATTCGTATAAGACATTATTTATTCCTCCGACAGCTCATAAGATTTGTCTCGAAATAAAATATGTTCCTCTTACTCTACCTGATCTTAGTTCTAACTTTCTTCATAACTATTTCTTTCGTCGTTTTTTCTTCATAATATACTTAAAATAAAAATAATCTTTGTAAAAATTGTACTCGTAACTTCAAAAACCCGCCATTTTTCGATTGATAACTTTAACGATGTACCTAGTTAGTGTTGTGACGAAAATAATTCACTTTTCTATAATTGGGACTGGTAGGGTAAATAGATAAATACTAAAATACATAATTATTTTATATTTCAATGCCATTTTCATGCATTTAAAATTCAAAATTAATTTTTATCCAAATATAAAATAATTACGTGTTTTTAGTTTATTAATCTCTAGTTTTTTATTCATCATATTTTAAGGTTCTTTACCTCTCAAGTCAATGCCTCTCACCTACAGATTTAGTTTTTGACATGTAAGTTACCCATTCGTTATTCAAATTTCAATTGTTAAACCCACGAAAAAAAACATTAAGTACAATTTTTGCAAATTAATAGTAGATTGTACAACAAGTGCATAAAACGCGTCTCTTTACCCGAGACGAGTATATCCACCCGAGCCGCAGGCGAGAGTGGATAGTTAAGTCGAGGGTAAAATGGGTTTTATGAACGAGTTATACACGCTGCTTTTCACTTCGATTGCGAGGAAATTTAAACAGCAATATTACAAATAAACGATTATTCAAATAAAATTGAATGTAAAATTACAACAATTAGACATATTTAATGCGATGTTTTTTTTTATTTTATGCACTAGAGCATAAAATCCTATTTTATGCTGCCTACACCCAGCATAAATACGATCTTTAGGAGCATGAGAAGTGAAACAATTATTTATTGCTTGCACATGCATCGTCACGCCCTCGCACTGTAAAATGTGACCCAATGTAACTAACTAGTATGCTCAATTCGTTTCTTAGTACAAATACAAACCGCTAGATGGCGCTATACTTAAAAAATTATATTGTAATCTCTCACTTGTTTATTCAAATATGGAAATTATAATCGTTTGGTACAACCCATTGATCTACCAACAAATGGACGTCGGGTCTAATACAGAAACCAGGAAAAAATGTCCTAAGTAAACCTAAGTAAGTTAACCTATACAAACGTAGTCACATGTAGTAACGAAGTATAAAGTAGAAAAGGGACAGTTAGCTATTTGATTTTTTTGTGCTTTTGTAATTTATATTTACGATTCATTTATATATAAATTAAATGCAACTGCACAAATTAACATTTATATATGATAATACAATATATTCGTTTAGTGAAAATATGATACAAAAGCCTTGTTTTACACTTTACTGCAGTAATTTTTACAAATTATTTTATGGTACCTACTGCATGATTGACAACCGCACTGTCAGTCGATTAAACGACTGAAAGACTGTTGCGCGATTGACGCTCTGTATGCGATTTTAACGCCCTATAAGTACGGACACTTTTTGGCGCGAACAAGACGTCCATTTATAGGTTAGGTCAATGGTGCAACCTTATTTTATGTAGCGTGTTCTTAGATTTTCGCGATAATAGAGCGGGTGTTGGTTTTTCAAACGAACTAACGTTTCGAGTTTTTACAGGCAATACTTTTTCAGTCAGTCGTGACCATAGCGTGACATATTTTTTGTTTTTGCTAGACGTTACTCCACTGGGATAGTCTGTTTGTGAACTCCATTTTTTTGTGCCATGACACGTCCTCAATGACAAAATGACGTATTCATAGGAAAAACCTTAGAGGATGGAAAAAATAAAGGAAAAAAGCTTTGTTTTACATTGAGCTTTGACGCGAGTTTGCCTGAAGCAGAAGTTAAAGATAAAGATAAAGATAAATTTATTTCAATATTACTTAATCTAATACAATTATAATGAAAACAATGTAATTGAAGATAAAATATTAAAATAAATAGTAATAAACAAAAAAAAATCTAAATTATATAAAATAATCATTATAAAATTAAACATTTTAATCTTAGTGCCTAACAGTGCAATTGCGATGCCTAAACTAAGTACATGTGTACCTGTATTTTAGGCATAATAGTGCATTTTTCATAATAAAGCTTAAAAAAAAAAGATTTTATAAATTTAACAAATAAAAGATAAGTAGTTATAAGTCGTTACAATTTATAAAAGATAAGTAGTTAAACATTACATATTATATAAATATAAATTATGAAATAACTTCCAACAAGTCCTCGGTATCATTGTAGGTTTTACTCTTAAGCCAAAATTTGACGGTCTTTTTACATTCAGTTTTATTCATATGAAAATAATGCAAAGTAGAATTTATTTTAAAATAAAGGAATGTGCCAAGGGAGCAGAAGAATCTATGTGAGTGTGCTGTGCGGAGTTGAGTACGAGATAAAAAGGGATCGTGTCGTCTTTGCTTAGTTACAGTCATGTAATCATATGGAGTAATTGAGTGCTTTTTCATAATTATTTGCAGGATAAACAGTTGCCGAACAGATAGAACGTCGCACTCGTTTAGTAATTTGTGGGTTGGGTAATCGAAAGGACGAAAGTTGATCACTTTAAGAACAGCTCTCTGCGCTCTTTCCAGGTGTATCAGGACGGTCTTATGTGCACCGCCTCAGGATGTAACGCAGTAAAGTAACAGTGGTTGACAAAGGGCTAAATAAACTGATTTGAGAAGGGCGCTGCTGGCCGAGTATCTTAAATTTTTAAAAACATAAATCAATTTTCGAACTCTAGAAGTTAGCGCCACTATATGCTGTTTGAAATTGAGATGTTGGTCAATTATGACACCTAATCATTTAATATTGCTTGTGCTGTCCAGTTTTGAGCAAGTACAGAGGCATCCAAGAGATCGAGGGCCAACACAATTGTGAACTACTATTGAGTAAGCATTCTCAACAGGTTGTGAGGAAATATTGTAGGAGAAAGTGATGTATTTAGTTTTGGTAGTATTAAGTGTCAGGGCATTTGCTCTAAGCCAGTCGGTTACCGAGTTAAAACCAAATTGAGCTTGTGTAAAGATTTCATTCCAACTTGGGGCACTGAATAATAGAACTGTGTCATCAGCGTAAGATATGATCTTGCCACCAGAGAGGGGGAGAGCGCATAGTTGATTAATATAGACAAGGAATAAGATAGTCCCTATGATGCTTCCTTGGGGAACACCATATTCAACCGGTAATTCAGCACTCGTTATTTTGTCAATAGTCACGCGCTGTTTTCTGTCAGAAAGATAGTCCTGTAAAAGTTTGAGCTGTATTCCTCTAATTCCAAGTGCTTCTAACTTGTTTAAAAGTATTGGTATGTTTACAGTGTCAAAAGCTTTTGCGAGGTCAAGGAATATTGCCAAACATTTATTCCTCAAGTCCAAATTTCTTACGATGTATTCCGTCAGCTCATCGACTGCGTCGTTTGTCGATAGGTAGTCCTTGTCTGAACCCAAATTGGGACGTCGAGAGAAGTTTCTTCGTTTCTAAATAGTTAACAAGCCTTTTGTAAATTATTTTTTCTAGTATTTTAGAGAGAGATGGTAATATGGCAATTGGTCGGTAATTGTTAATATTGCTCTTATCACCGCTTTTGTAAATAGGTTTTACAAGGGCTGTTTTTAGTACTTTGGGAAACGTTCCTGTGGATATACAGAGATTAAATATGTAAGTCAGGGGTGAAATCAAATGTAATCTATTTTGTTTAATGAAAGAACAAGGTATTTTGTCAATTCCTGTCGCACAGTCATTTCTTAAAGCCATAATAATATTTTCAATTTCGAGTTCGTCAGTGTTGTTTAAGACAAACGAGTGCAGTTGTGAGGCGCGTTGACGAGGTCATGGTTGTAGTTGAAAACGGAAGGTTTATTTCCGCTTTTTCAGCTAAAAGTTTTCCTACACTAGTGAAGAATTCATTTGCTGCGTTAACAGTTTGCACTGGATTGTCTGCATCTACAATTAATTGTTGAGCGGACGATTTCGAGTTAGTCATGTTCGTGATATTTTTGATGACTTTCCATAATCTTTTTTTATCATGACCTGCATTAATTATTTGCAACTTTTCGTATTTACGTTTCAATTTCTTTAATAAATTGTTACAAAAATTTCTATATCTATAATAAGTAATTTTAAATATTGCATTATCCGGAAACTGAACAAATGTTTTGTGTAATTTATCTCTATTTTTAATACAGCGCAGCAAACCTGGAGTAATCCAAGGCTTAAGTATTTTATAGCGGCGCGTGAATGTTTTGTTTGTTGTATTATTTTCTATTATTTTAGTGAGCGAACAGATCAAATACTCCATCGCTGCGTTAGCATCACTTGAATTGTATATTGGAGACATATCTAAGTTTGCAAGTTCACGAGACACGCCCTCCTTATTTAGTTCTGCATAAGAATTAAAAGATTGTGTTCTAATTAAGTTTTTTTCTAGGCTTAGTAAATAAGGTATAGTGGTCAGTTAGAGTAGTTTTTAATACTATAGTTTTTACGGTAAGGATGGTTTTGGCTAATATATGGTCTAAGCAATTGTGGTCTCTCGTCGGATGTTGATGAGTGGGGAGGTAGCCATGAGAAGCTGCTTGATTTAAGTATTCGCCTGAGTTGCTATCTTCATTGTCAAACTTAATGTCAATATTTAGGTCACCAAGAATAAATACGTTACGGAAAGATGAAAGTGATTTCATAATATCACTTAGGGAAAGTAAAAAATTTGTGAAATTTCTGTATGAGGGGGAGCGATAAATTGCTACAATTGCAATGTCATTCTCAATTTTTAAAATCAAACTGTTAGCATCCACTATTTTCGGTTCCTCTATCAATACGTTGGGTATGTCGTTTTTGACGTAAAAAGCTACTCCATCGTTCTGTAATACGTTGCTTTCCTCACTAACATACGAATTATACCCATCCAAGTGTGGAATTGAGGACGTTTTGGGTAATCTACACTCAGTTAAAACAAAGATGTCTGGCTCAAAATTAATAGGGTTTAGTAACGATAAAAGATCGTCAAAATTACAACTTATACTTCTAATATTTTGTAGAACTATTTTTTAATTAGAATTAGACATAGAATTAAACATGGGGCACTGATCTGGGTCGCATGTTATGGATTTATATTCGCAAGTTGCATCAATGTCTTGGGCTAGATCATTTACAATGGAGTCCGTGTTTGTGCTGTGGTAGAGAAGGAATGCGGCGCTCTAGGCGCCCTCATAATCAGTATTACTTACGTGCCTCGCTATTGCGCTCTTCCTAGCAGGACATTGTTCATCTCCTGTTTTATGATTACCTGGTTTGTTAAAGCGTACACAGGTGGCGCACTTCGCGGGTTCCGCGTGCTTAGTACACTCCTTGATGGAGTGGCCTGCACCGCCGCAGTGGCCGCACGTGGGCTCTGTATCCCGGCAGAACTTTGCTGAGTGTCCATACTGTTGGCATTTGTAACATCTAGTTACGCGTGTGTAATCTCGAACCGCACATGAAGACCAGTTAATGTAGACACGTTGCTGTTCTATGAGTGTCCTCCGAATGGGAGCACACACTTCTAGCACATAGTTACAGGTAGCCTCGTCCTTTTTGCCTGACTTATGACTAAATTTAATTGCGCTCTCTATGTTGCTTTTATTTAAGCTAGGATGTTTCTCCGACAAATTTTGATCGTACAAGCAGTCAAATAATTCCTTATTTGACATGCCAGAGGGCACACCCAATAATATTATCTTTGGCCGTTTTTTGTTCGCATCTTCTAATTTCAGGCCTGATTTTTTCAGTTGTTCAGACTGTTTGAGCTTTAGTATGTCTTCCTTACTCTCCGTGCTTATAATAACTCCTCCACATTTTGTTTTACGCATACCGCTTAATTAGATTCTGAACAATTTTTCTAGTGTCATCGCTCGACGCATCTTTATTGGGTGGGTAAATAGCAACACTGTTCGATGGACATACTGAGGGCAAACCACTCTTCCTAACTATGTCCGCAAAAGACTGGGTTGATGCTCTGGGGCCTGACTGTACGCAAGATTTTACGTCTTTTAATTGGTCACCAACATTGACTTGTTCTTTCAATGTGCTGATCAAAGAATTGGCTGAAATATATTTTTGTTTTGGGGACTGATATTGCACCGCCAATTGAGAGACGCCTCCAAGTACTGACCTGCTAATGTTGCTAATTTTTAGCTTCTGCTCCGTATTCAGTTTCCCATCTCCAGAAATAGTGCAGATGTCATTCAGGCATTGTTCTATTTGACTCATCCATCTCTGAATTTCATGAGTCGAGACCGCGTCTATAGTCAGTGCAGGAGTAGAAGGGGTGAGGGCTGAAGCTTGAGCTAGGGATGGGCCCAATTCCACGTGCCGTCTAACGGGAGGTGTTCTACGACTCGTCATCGTACTTCTGTTAAACGGGCTACTCATTCTTCATAATTTGAAAGAAGCACAAGGTCACACGTAGCATCACAAAACACAAAGTGAAAAGCGCTGATACAGCGGCGACACAGTTACAGGTTTATTATTTATTAAATTTAAATTATATAATGCTAGCAGACACGTCCGTCTCTGCAGCGTGCCAATAGAGAATCTCAGTTGTTGTTCTCAAAATTTCAACGTTTCAAAATCTCAAAAGTTGCAACGTTACAAGTGACGATCGCTTTCGAATTTCATTTTTTTTACAAATAGCAAATGCGGTGTTGTGTCGAAAAATTATACATCATTACATTTTACTGCACGCCACTATTGACAACTAAGTACATCAATTAGCTCCTTCAACGTAGTTATGAATTAATAGGAAACTTAATGTGCGTACAAACGTCGAAACAGCCATCATAACGTACTACAGTTACAAAAATAGCTATTTGGTACTCGTCGCGACATCTGGTGTAACAAAAGGTACTATATACTCGACTGCTGTCTTGTATCGCGATTAGCAATCCACTTGAGTTATTGATTCATACTGAGAATAATGATTACTTTAAAGAAGGATGGCGAAATCTGACCCAATAATTATAAAATCAACCAAGAGCCGTTCATAGACTTAGCTAGCAAAATTTTATGTTGTAGTTTATGCCTAGTTAACAATATATTTTTGTATATTTTTAGAAGTCGCGAATAAAGAAATTTTAAACAACGCATTTTAGAATAAATGCAAGAACATAACGCAATTGATTCTGTTCGATCATAGATTAAGTAACGTTCTTGTACGTACGTTTCATTTTAAACGTGATTGAATGTTTACTTACCTAAGGTATTGGTTATTTTATAGTACACACATAAAACATTAAAGCTATAAAATACGTAATGAAATACCTGTTTAATTGATATTAAACAGTGTCATTACTGTTTAATA
>NW_020653852.1:18302213-18316199 GCF_003589595.1 Hyposmocoma kahamanoa | reverse complement strand
GAAATACCTGTTTAATTGATATTAAACAGTGTCATTACTGTTTAATATCAATTAAACAGGTATTTCTTTTCTTTTGAAGCAAAAAATAAAACACAATGCGACAAAAATATTTAGACACCATTTAAATGAGAGATAATGAAAGTTGCAAAGGAACGTTTTGAATAGAGACCTCTGGCCAATGTCAATGTCACACTGATATTGAGAACAGTGTGACCATTTGTGGCAGATTTCTGCCATTTGGGCAGATTTAATTTTCATTCGTTTTCATTGCGGCAGAACATGTTACGTTGTATTAAATGTGGCAGAGTTTGGCAGATTTGGTAATATTCAGCAAGTTTTTTATTATTTTTGGGAAAAAAACTTAAAAAATTGTTGTTTTTTGCTACCTACGAACAAACATCTGAAGTGAAATACAGGACAATATAATAAACATAACCTATGTTAATTTTATAACCCCAGCTTCTACAGGCTGTACTCAATTAGCTTTTTTGATGCTTTGATAATGAATCACAAGTATTGATAGGTCTCCTTAATGCACGTCGTCAAAAACACTGGGTCACAAAATACACGGGATATCGCCATCCTTCTTTTATTTATTTATTTATTTAGGATCATCATCAGTTGTTATGAGAATAAATTTGTACTTTAGTGGTCAAAAATATTTTTATGGGTTATTTTTTTAAGTTATTTAATATACATAACAGTTCACATTTATAATTATATATAATTGTCTACAGTATCACAATTTTGGTTCTACCAAGACTGTCACTCGTCAACTAGTCGCGGTACACATTACATTTTATATTTAATTTTGTAGTTATAAAGTCATCGAAAGTATTAGATGACTAGGAGTCGGGAGCCCATTTGCTCTGTCCTATTTCGGTCTCAAATAACACCAAGCAACACCACAATCGTACGTATCAAAACCGATTTTCTTGTACAAGTTGCATGCCACCTTGTTCCCTTTAACGCAAAAAGCAAATATGTCTTTTCCTTCTTCCAACAACTTATTACAAATAATTTTTAAAAGCAATTCTGCATTACCTCTTCTTCTGTACTTTTCTAACGTAAATACATGCCCCAAAGTCCCGGCTTCGTTGATATAAGCCCATGACATAAGTTCATGATTGTTGAAGAGTCCGTAACCTGATTTTGTACTGATGAGGAGTCGGTTGTACCATATTGATCCTGGATAACGATGTGGCCATGTAGAGTCTACCAGTTCAGTGTGTTCTACCGATAGAAGACCAAATGTTACGTCTGGTGGTAGGCTGCAAACAAATATTGTGATTAACATGAGATTGGTTTCAGTTATAAGAGCGTATTTGTTATAATACTAACTTTATGTCTACACACATATAAAAAAACCTTCTGTGATGTGTCAAAAAACTGCAATTTGCGGTAAGCATAAAGCTAAGCTGTTTTGTTAGAACAAATTTCTTATCTGTGAACATTGACTTACAATTATATGGACGTCGGGTCCGCGCTAAAAAGTGTCCGAACTTACAGGGCGTTAAAATCGTATACAGAGCGTCATTCACGCTTTAGTCTTCGTTTGTTTGACTGACAGCGAAGCAAGCAAAATTAGACAGTACTGCGATGACATTATAATTTAAATTCAACGTTGTAGCTTCTTCATATTCCTTTACATGTCTCTACGTTTAAATAGGTTGACTTGGGACATTTTTTTCGTGGTTTTTGTATTAGACCCGTCGTTCATTTATTTGTAAGTCAATGTCTGTGAAAATGTTATTATTGTTTATTAATAACATCTAATTCGAATTCAAATTTCGAACATCTCTCAAAAACAGTAGTTTTTGTGACTGTTACATAATGAAAGGCTAATGCCTAAATACGAGTGTGGTTTTATGAAACGAGCCGACAGACCAGTTTCACAAAAACATCACACAAGTGTTTTAATGCCTAATTATTTACAGTTACATACGTTGCTTTATCTATACATATGTATATTATAAGCTCTCTGTAAAGGGTGTAAAGGGCCCGAAACGTTGGTTTGTTTGAAAAAACATATATTCGCGATTTAAATCCGGAAAAATAGTTTCATTCCCTATGTGTAACAATCGCAAAAACCTATGAACTCGATACACCATAGAGAGCTTATGTGTATAGATAAAGCCTTAGAATAATAACCCATAGAAACCTAGTCCGCATACGCTAAGTGAGGCAAATTGAAGCGCTCAAGAATTTTAGCTAAAAATGACGAAATGTGCGGTAAATGAGTGTAAAAATACGTCAGACAAACTTAAAATAGATACTAACATCACATTCCACAAGGAAGTAACGCGTTTCAACTTGTATTTTTATGTAAATATTCACTAAAACCGAAAGTTAACCTACTACTGAAACTAGCCTACATGAATTTGATTTTTGCCTCACTTGTGACAGTTCGTTTGATATGAAACTATCATTCTATGCGTTATTATTCTAAGGATAAAGCAGTGTATGTAAATAATTAGGCTTTAGTTTCGTTTGTAAAAAAATAAATACTGAAATAAAGCCAGTGTCCCTGTCGCTCGACACAAGCAAACTTGCTTTTCTTTTCGAGCTCTGAAGATTTTTATCACAGTTAATTTTTCATAAAATATATACATACATTTAGTTACCTGACATCAAAAATGGGTTTGTCTTTTCCGTATATAAAGCTTTCACTTGGTAAAATAAGGTCAATTTCAACATTTACATCATTAACAACATTTTTAATACATTCTATGACATGGCGTGGTGCGAAAGGAATAATGATATTTCTGTTCCAATCCACAAGTTTAGTTTCCTTTAAAGCTTCTTCAAGTTTTTTAGTATTATCTGAAGGACACTGAACAACGATTTCGTAGAATGTGTCCTGAAATAAAAAAAATGGATCTGTGTCAGATATGTATTTTATTAATCTTCACAGAAAGAAACAAGAAAGAAGATACATTTATTTCATTACCACAAATTAAACCACACAAGAAAAAGAAACAAAATGGAAAAAAGAGAAAATAAAAACACAAATAAATAATTTTAACTCTTTTATACAAAAAAAAACTAAACATCAAAGTATGCTTATATATTCGCTGTTATTTTCATTGAAATTACATGTGTGCCTAGTTTTATTAAAACCGGTTAACGAAAAGTGGGTGAAATTCAGAAAAACCCGGATTTTTCCCCTAATTTGCCACCCATATGGAACATTTTCTTCATTTATCAATGGTGCAACATTTTCTTAAAATTTGAACGGGACCACTACTGAGGTACCCCTTTCCCAATAAAAAAATAATCATTGAAATTGGTTCACAAATATCGGAATAATCGCAAAACGTACGCACAAAAAATACTGACGAATTTAGAACCTCCTCCATTTTTTAAAGTCGATTAAAAACATTCACACTTAAGACACAAGTAAATAACTACATAACAAAATCACAAACAAAACAAAAAACTAAATTAAACCACAGATATTTGCTTATACAAAGACACTAAGGGTCATATTCTAGAAGTCTACTCAATGCTCAAGTCAGGATTGCACTGGAAATACGACCCTAACAGCAGGGACTTGAGTATGATTTTCAGTGCTCACTGCAATACTCAAGTCCTGACTTGAGCATTGAGTAGAGTTCTAGAATACGACCGTTAGTAAATAAAAATCATCTTTAGGTCACCATTTTTTTTATAACTTCAAGTGATGGGACGAACAAGTCGTACGCCTGATGGTAAGCTCACGCCTGTCCATAACAATTGCAGTGCCACTCAGAGCTTTAAACCGCAAAGATCTGTGGGGCACTGCCACTGCGCCCGACACCCTGAGACATAAGTTGACAGGTCCCATGTGCCTGTAATTTCTCCAGCACCCTTACCCTTCAAAACGCGAACACAGTAACATTAATGTTTGGCGGCAGAAATAGGTAAGGTGGCAGTACTTCCTAGGACGAACTCTTTCACAAGGAGCTCTACTGCTACTACAGATACATTCAGTTGTTTACATGTTATATGTGTAATTGACAATATTGTTTACTGTCTAGCAGTAGTGAAGAGTGATTACTTGGACTGATTAATAAATATTTACTTTACTTCAATTTGTCTACTCAAATTTGGTTTACTGTGGAAATATTACAATAATAATAATAAACTTGATTTGATGTAACCAAGGGGTCTCTACCCATCTACCCCTGGGGGCCTACTATGAGCTTATAGGCGGCCAGCCAAGTTACATGCAACTAACTTGACGTGGTAAAACTGAATTGCTTAAATTCGTATAATGACCTACACAAAGTTGAACGGGAATGGCATGCCTGGATGATGAGTTTTACTTTTTAAACGTTAATTATTGTCTCTGGCTGCCTAGCAAACATCTAACAAGAGCGAGATGAAACTACACACTAAATCATATGAAAGAAATAGACAGATGTACTATCCTGGGTAAGTTTAAGCACTATTAACCGATTGTGTTCAAAATGAGAATAACTATATTTTTTTTATTAATTCTATTATTGATTATACCTACTACGTTGTTTTGTAATATCGGCAACTTTTCAATCAACTTTACAATTTGTCGTACGACAAAAATACATGTCATGTCTAGTCATTATCATTGAAATTAATAAGGTGAGTTTGTAATTTGATAACATAATTGGAACGTACCTTGTATTCGTACATTTTCATTGATTGCATTTAAGTCAAATTTGGCACTATTTAAAAGTTATTTTACGATTTTCGGTAAATAAAATTAATAAAATAATTAAAATTCCATTTAAAAACTGCAATAACATTCATGCCAATATTTTAAAAACTCGAACTAAAATCTTAAAAATACGCTCAATAGTTAATAGTATTTATTTATTGACAATTGGCTATATAGCCAATAAAGATATGAAATAAATATGAAACTGAAAATATAATAAAACATAAACGAAATTTCTTAAATATGTAACAAAATTTAAAAAAGTTAGTCACGGAGTAACTTTTTTGAATTGCTTATTTTTACAGATGGGAAATGTGAACGGATTTCGAATTTGGCAGGCAATTCAACTTACAGGCTTAAATGAAATGGCATAAGTCAGCAGACAACTTGCAGATCGGCACATTGGTTCTCAGCTGAGAGCACGGGCTTCCACCGCTTCTGTGGCTGCTGGGACGCGTCGTGAAGCTGTATCCGGGCAAGGATAACGTCGCCAGAGTCACCGACATCCGTACCAAGAAAGGCGTTATTAGAAGAGCATATAACAACCTCTGTCCACTTCCTATAGCTTGCTCATAATGATTATGTATATGGCATATTTAGTTTTTAATTTGTTATGTTGAGTACACTCAAGGCCCGGAAGTATGCGAATGTAACTGAATTTTGTAGTAAAATTTATTATAGCTTTCAAAGCATTAACTAAACGCTCGTTAAGGGCAAATTACGTAGGCGCCTTTTTTGAACCTATCAACTAACACCACATGCATGTTATTTCACCCTTACCGCAATTTAACGAATTTTTTGTAAGAACTCAAAAGTGTCAAAAAGGACGTTCACTTTTGAATTGTACTAAGAGCTTATAGTAGGCCCCCTGTTCTCCATCCCACATCCGTTCGAAATAATTACCCTCAAATAAGTAGTACTAGACAAAATTAAAAGACGCAGGAGGACACATAATTACCAAATTGTACAAATCTGTTGGAACTTTTATTATAAAATGCATTTAGCAGGAGAGCTCCTTGTGAAAGAGTTTGTCCAGGGAAATACTGGCACCTTACCTATTTCTGCCGCCAAACAGTAGTGTGAGCATCACTGCGTTCCGGTTTTGAAGGGTGTAGGTGAAATTACAAGGATAATGTTACTTGTTAACATAATCTCAGTACAGAGTACTAAAAAAACCGACCTCAAAAGTACATGGAATTACATATAATTAAAGTTTTATTGAAATCGGTTACCGGAAAGTGAGCAAACCCGGATTCATCCCCTACTTCGCCGCTATACGGGACTTGACATAGGAGATAATAAAAATCAGTTCTCATTACTCAAAGTAAATTGAGAGAGAAAAACGCCTCGAATTGGAGAATAGCAAAATCAACCATTAAAATACTTGCTCTTTACAATAAAATTTAGGCGCTATTTGCAAAAATGAATCTTTATGCCTGAACATCCACACTTAGAGGTGGATGATTTTCTTCAAAATTAAATGGGACCACTATGGAGGTACCCTCTTTCCAATAAAAAAGAATAATGAAAATCCGTTCACAAATACCGGAGTTATCGCGTAACATACATACAAAAAAAACAGAGTCGAATTGAGAACCTACTCCTCCTTTTTGTGAAGTGGGTTAATAATGAATCGGTGTGACGAGCGGCTGGACTTAATACTTTCTAGGAACTGTATTGCTAAAACGACTGATTTTTAAATATCTCTACAAAATATATGTATAGTGGACGATGTGGACTGTATGAAATTGGAGTGAAGACACCAAAGAAACGAGCACAAAATATGGATAAACCACAAAACATAATTCAATATAATTCACTAATTCACGACACAGAGACAATCAAAACATTAGAAAAACAATACAATAAAACAAGAACTTGATAGAAAGAATAGAAAAATAATATGAAGCAAGGCGTTCGCGACATCCTGCCCCTCATGCAGCATTGCACTATTTGTCTCAGTGGGCCAAGGTCAGGCAAGGACCTTAAGTGTTCAGCTTCACCAGTTTTTTCAAAGGCTGGCGCAAAAATGAAGTGAACAATGTGGTCTGTATGAAATTGGAGCGAAAAAACCCAAAAATTGAGCGCAAATATGGAAGAAACAAAAAATTTACGATAATCGAAACATCAGAAACACAATACAATAAAACAAAAACATGACAGAAAGAATAGAAAAATAATATAAAGCAAGGAGTTCGCGACAGTATGGTAAAATTTTGTGTGACTTCTGACATTTCTAGTACTCTTACCTCTTTTGGTCCCTTAGAGACTTGGCAGGAATAAAGTTTTATGAAAAATTGCGTTTTATTATTGATGTAAAGATCGAAAAGACGCAAAGGACAATTCCTTCGATCCGAATGGACGTGAACCAGCGTTTATCGGCTCAACGTATACGACAAATATTCCTAAGTCATCTACTACAAATTATGGGAGTCAGTTCAGAGTATTAGGTACATTTCAATCTATTATTACCTTATCACATTTAAGTTATATCGTGGCTAAGATGTCAATATTGAATTATCGTTAGGTTTTACTGTTATAATTATATTACATTAATAACATTACATTATAAAAAAACCCACCTCTAAAGTTGTATTCGTGGAATTACATCTATTTGCCAAGTTTTCTCGAAATCGGTTACCGGGGAGCACGAAACCGGTTTCATCCCCTAGTTTGCCACCCTTAGGGGTAAAACATTTTCTTCAAATTTAAACGGGACTAACACTGAGGTACACTCTTTCCATCAAAAAAAAGAATCATCAAAATCGGTTCAGAAAGAATTATCACGTAACAACAAAAAAAACATACAAAAAAAGAAAAATACTGACGTATTGAGAACACCTTCCTTTTTTGGAGTCGGTTAAAAATACAGATCAGATGATTTCTTACGTCTATCGTCTGTACATCTGTATGTAAATCATTTGTGCGTATGTTACTCGATTACTTGATTTGTGAACAGACTTTGATGATTCTTTTTTTGATGGAAAGGGGATACCACAGTTTTGGTCCCATATATTTGAATAAAATACTCCACCTCTAAGGGTAGCAAACTAGGGGATGAAACCGATTTCGCGTACTTTCCGGTAACCGATTTCTTGACAAATAAATGTAATTCCACTTTTGAGGTCGGCTTTTTAAATAAAAAAGTTATAATTCCCTTATAATTGCAACATTTATTTTTATTGTACGGTAGTAAAACATGATATTCAATAGAAATATTTTTTTATGATACCAAGTGACTGGACGAACAAGTTGTAGCAGTTACAATTCAAAGTTTTAAACCATAAAGATCTGAGAAGCACTGCCACTGCGCCCGTCACTTTGAGACATAAACAACGAAAATATGATAAATACAAGGCAATACTTTACAAAAATACAATATTTTTATATCTTATTTCGTTTCGGACATATAAAATCGAACACCGTTAGATCTGATATTCAAAACGAAGAACAACGAGCGAAATGTAGAATGTTCTGAGATAAAGCAGTCTTGCATATAGGCCTTTGTTCTACAGATGAGTCAAAATTAACACGTACAGTCCGTTTCTTCTTCTTTTTCTTCTTGGCGTGTCGATTTTGCGAATTTATCTTTGTGCTTGTTGCAGACCTTTGTTTTTGGTATTTAACTACTTTTTTGCCGTAGCGCCATCTATGAGAAATCTATTTCTACTTATTTGATTTATTCAAATGCCAATAAGATATTCGATTGGCCAAAAAGTCCATGCGGTATCAACGTTAAAAATGAAAAAAATTTAAAAAACAAATATCAAACTTTAACCAATTATAATTGCTAACAATGCTAATGTATGATTATACATTAGCATCTTTGAATAATTCATCCCTCTCGTAAAAAATCCTGTCTTATAAAATACAGCTCCAAGCCGTGTTGTTTGATGGTTTCTTCGTTAACCAAGTCGTGTCCATTCAAAGAATTTTACGGAATCCAAAAATTATACGGAAAATCTGAAGGGGCTATGTCGGGCGAACACGGTGAGGTAATACACCCCAACCTAAAAGTAATAGTTTTTGACGGCTTTGTATGGATAAAACCATCGAGTATATAACCAGAAATAGAGACGAAATAAGCGCTATATACTCCTGGTATCACATTAGCGGTACAGCTCTTATAAATATCAACTCTCGTTTGCACTGAAATATAGACAGGCCAACTACTGACCTGTGTGTACGTCTCCGTATATACCAACAAATATTCTGTATTTATTGTAATAAAGATAACATCTCTAACAATGCCGTGCTGTTCTATTCGGTGGTGTGGGAAAAACAGCAAAACATCTAATTACAAAACAAACGGAAACACATTTCATCGGTAATTAAATATTAAATGTAATGTAATTTTGAAATTTTCGTCCATTATAACAAAGCTCAAGTTAACTGGTTCTTTTGAAGTGAAACAGTTGACGACATCCATTGACGACAATCGTCAATTGTTTCGAACTCGGCCTGGCCAATCGGAGTGCAATTGTTACAATAATGATATGGCAGAATAGTTTTCAAACAAATTAAATGGCATTTCGGCTCTATTTCTGGTTATATACTCGATTGGTAAAACACAACACCTTTACGACTCACCAGGAATTCTGGGCGTTGTTTTTCATCAAATTTAAAATGTTCCCGCCGATTCTATAAATGCAAGCTAAAATATTATTTTTAAAATGGCTACAGACAACATTTTTTTTAAGTTAACCAGTGGCAAAAACCCCAAGTGCTTTTTAATCAACTCTCGCTTATGGTCACCACCAGCCGAAACCTCAACCGTTATTATTATTTGTATATAAGTAAGTAAACACATATTTGTATATACGCAATTGTAAACTTACCTTTTCATTAAAAGCCACCATGCCGTTGGAACCATCTCCGAAAGGGCAAAAAACCTTAAACCCATAGTCGTGTCCTTGATTTTTCCAATTCCTTTGAGTTTCCAAAATGGTGTAGGCTGATATTCCTCTGGGCCAATCGCATTTGAATAAATTTTGGAGGTCCGCCCAATTTTCCATAGATACGGGTAGTAAAGAGTCCTTTAGTTCCATTTTTACAATAAACGTCTGCTGAAGAATGATTTGTTGATTAATATGGCATCTTAATGGCTGCGTAATGTGGATAATGGTGCAAAGTTTAAATAACTTTTTTATTATTAAGAAAAACCGACTTCAAATTGTGAAATCACATGGGAATTACACATATTTACCAAGCTTTATTGAAATCGGTTTACGGAAAGTGGGTAAAACCGGATTCATCCCCTAATTTATCGCCCGTAGAGGTGGAATATTTTCTTCAAATTTGAAAGGAACCACACTGTTGAGGTACCTTTTTTCCAACAATAAAATAAAAAGATCATTAGCTGCTAACAAAGTCCTAGACATTGCCTTATCTCATTTCCAAACAGATTTCACCAACTTGCAAAACGCATCTCAATCTTATATTATAAGACTACAGGTAAGAACCCTGAAAGATATACTGCCGACCTAATTCAAAAGGCGTTTTGTCAAAAAAATTTTTTTGTGAATCATTTGCAATCAGTGCCACTATTAGCAAATGTGGTGATTGGTTATGTCTACACAGGCGAACTCTCCAACGGGAGTTTCTTCCTCTTTAAAATAATATTATGTTTACACTTTAATAATAATGTTTTAGTTTCTGTTGACTAAAAACTTAATAATTTGTTTTTTGTGCTACTAGTGGAGATTTGTAATTAGCATTTTGACCTGTTACTCAACATTTATTTATTGTTAATAATTCGCGAAATCTTCCCAAAAATAAATAAATAAAATAAATAAATAAATAAATAAATAAATAATTAAATAAATAAATAAATAAATAAAATAAAATAAAATAAAATAAAATAAATAAAAATAATAAAAATAATAAAAATAAAATAAAATAAATAAACAAACGAAACAAATTAAACAAATGAAATAAAACTAACTTAAATCGTAACTTAAATCGGGCGCAGTGCCCCTCAGATCTTTGCGATAAAAAGCTCTGAGTGGCATTGCAACTGGTATGGACAAGCGTGTAGCTTACCATCAGGCACACGACTTGTTCGTCCCGTCACTTGATATTATAAAATTAAAAAACAAAACAAAATTTAGCAAGTTCTCTGTAGTACTTAAAGAGAAATGTCTCCAAACAAAAATTATGTGCAAGGTTAGATATTTTATTTATAAATTATTCGTTTTAGACTTTTATTTTCGCCCGTTTTTAGAATTTTATATGATCAGGTAAAGTACATCCCTTCGTGTAACGATTTAACTCATTTAAACCATTTATTTACCACACACAATAACGTACAGAACATAATAATATAACAATATTGTGGAAACAACAACAGAGCGTGGAAAGAACAGGCTCAGTATAATCCTGTGTGGCCTCGCGGTAAACTGATTTTCAGTCTGACCTTGTTGACACATCGTTTTTCAACATAATCCAATATAACTACACCACCGCCACGATAACCATCGAATATTAATAATTATATCTGTTGAAATTATTAATAACATTTAAAAAAATTATGATACGACTATGTACGACTAATTTACATGTAATTAACTAAAAAAATATGCTTAATAAAAATTAAAAAATGTATAAAAAAAAAATAACCACAAAATATTTTCAATTCCAAACTAACAAGAAGATAGAAAAAAACCATACATTAGGTTTTGTCGCTCTAATAATTCTCTTTTCGTGTGCATCTTAACTAAGTATTGGGAATTAGCACATTCTTTAGAATAAAATATATCACAATATCTAAGTAAATACTTAAACCATTCGATCTACCAAAACAGATTTCCTGCTTCTTTCATGACACGCCTTAAGCGTAGCAGATTATGCTTTGTATTTGAATAAAAATTACCCAAATGTAGGAAAGACTTTTCGGTTCCGAGTTTCCGGTCCTGAGGGAAATTTGGATAATGGATTTATTAGTATGAATGTGAAGTTAAAGGACTTGAATTTATGTTTAAAATACTTCTTAGAACAAGATGGAGACGGAACAAGGCGTTTAACTTAAGTAGTTTATGTGATTGTGTTGCTATTCCTTTATCTGTCTGTGGGCAAGCTACTAGTCTGGCTCACAATGCTCTCCGACTCAGGACTCAGTCATTCGCTCGAGGTTACGCGATAGGTGCCTACTGCTAACTGTATCGCCGACAGTGCAAGCGTTCAGACTTGTACAACCAGAGAATTCGGTTCCGCATGATTGCACATGGTGGGCAACTTTATTTCCACTTCTCTGAGCACGTGCTTAGGTTCCTTTTCCTTCGTAGGTATTTTCTATTTTCTATGAGAGTGATGTAAGTAACTATTAAGAGTTAATACAACCTCAAATGGTTTTGGTTGATTCCGCATAACAGTGGAAGTGTTGAATCAATAAGTTTGTATATAGGTATATATAATAAGGATATACACTGATTAGTATACAAACAGCTTTAGTTTAGTTTGTAAAAAAATAAACTCTGAAATAAAGCCAGTGTCCTTGCGGCTCGATCCAAGCAAAATTAACCGTATCAGAACGGGAAAAGTTTGAGCTTTTCGATTCGAGCTGAGGTAGTATCGATTATTTATCTGTCTAGCTAAACGAATGATGTTCATCAAACATAACTAAAAACTATCAATTGACCTTTAAATAAAAAACCTGCTTTGAGATCAGTCCATTCGTTTGAGAGTTACGATACCATATACAGATAGACACAGAGATGTGCAAAAAAATATTCAAAACTTATAACTCCCCTCTTTTTGCATGGCGTTAAAAATAAGACACGAACTAACATGATAACCGAGAAATAAAAAAAAACCGATGTCACAGGTTTGTAGACGTACATCTATTTGCCAAGTTTTATTGAAATCGATTAACGTAAAGTAAGTGAAATGCAATAAACCAATTCATCCCCTAATTTGCCACCCCTACAGGTGAAATATTTTCTTGAAGTCTGAATGGAACCTATGATGATTCCTTTTTGTTAGAAAGATCTAACAAACAAAAGAATGATCGAGAAGTCGCGTAACATACATACAAAAAAAAGGATTTAGAACCTCCTCCTTGTTAAACTGCCTCTGTGGCCGAACGATTACCATGCCGGACTGCCACGCAGAGGTCCCAGGTTCGATTCCCGGGCCGAGAGAAATAGTTGTATGGCCTACAATTATTTATGTCGTGGGTTTGGGTGTAATTTGTGGTTGTCTACGTGTGTGTCCATGGCACCCGCGACACAGGGTTTCCCTAGTGCGGGGCTATGTTGAGTGTGCGTTATTTATTTATTATTATTATTATTGTTTTAAAGTCGGTCAAAAGTATGACATGAACTAAAATGATAACAGAGAAAATTCCTGTGTACATTTCTCTGTACTGTTTTATTGTCGATATGGTTAGTCATTCTCCTGTACTGTGACACTTTTTTTTTAAATAAGTACGCATTAATTTGACACCTGGTGGACTACGGATTTCGACAAATTCAGGGTTAACTCGATCTTCGTGTTTAAATTTGCCATTAAATTTTAAATGAGCGCAGTAACTTCGTCGAATAACAAGTGAATTTGGAAACATTGAAACTCAAAACTGGAAGTCATTTCATGCCATCCATATTTAAACGATCTTAATGGGTTCAAAATTAAATATCTTTTGTACAATTCCGGATCACTTAATTAATTATTTTATTGGATAAAGCTAAGAATAACATTTACTTTTTATTTCAAATTGGTATTTCTTGAACTGATAAAAATAATAAAGTTATTAAATTTGTATTGAATTGTAATTCAATTACTTTTTTGTGAAATTACTTCACTGGTTTGTTATAATTATATAAATAATTGTAATAATATAGTAGTTTATGTGACTGTTACATAATGAAAGGCATTTCAATACGAAAGTGGTCTAGTGATGGCCAATTGTAACGCCAACTACACATCGATTAAATAATTGAATGAATCGATTTGTTCAATTGAGTCATACTAGCGGTTTTCCTTACATAACCTATATAAGCACATTTAAAATTTCAATTCAAATCCTCCTTCAAATCCTTACACTCAGATACTCGTTGGATTGCGATTGTAATGTTCGATGTAATAATCGATTACTAAACTTTAATTGATTGAACCTAATGTTTTTTTCGAACAGCACTATGCAACTATAGGCAAGTCATAGAAGTATAGATGAATAATAACCTCACTTTTGGACTACCATTCTTAATTTTTTTTTTCATTTTTGATTATTTCATTCAAATCAATATTGTTGGAAAAAGTGACAATATATCGCACCCTTAGTAATATAAGGGCACAATCCAAAAAAAGTAGAT
>NW_020653852.1:18249619-18287213 GCF_003589595.1 Hyposmocoma kahamanoa | reverse complement strand
TCTGAGATAAAGCCAGTACCGCTCAACCTAAGCAAAATAAAACAACCGTATTAGTATGGGAAAAAATTAAATTCGTGCTGAGGTAGAATAGACTCCAGTGCGACTGCTTCCATCGTAGACCGTCTTTGCTCCAGGGCTAGGTAGAGTTCAAGGTCCATTTACTTTAAAAAAAAGTTGTTGCTTTTCAATCTTTTTAAAGACTATTAGCATGCGATGAATGATGTTTAGCTTTTAGTTTATATATATATGTAAATTTACTTGTAACACAAAAGGGGTTACTACGCTCAATTAGAGTGTAATAGCGCATTTAAATGCAAAGATCGACTTCAGGTCCCAGTGTTGATTAATCACGTTGTTTGCTACATTGCAAGGAAACGACTGATAATGTAGTAGAATGACTAATACTCCAGGGGAATGGCTAATAAGGTACAGGATGGACTAATAATTTAGGAGACTGAGTTTTTTTTGTAATTCTGTACGAATTTATCTAAGTAGTTTATATTTAATTTAAATTAGTCTCTGTTCTGGTTTATCTGTGTTTTATTTCCATAAAACATGATTTATGTGTAGAATATTAGTTCAGTAAAAATGTGTCGTGTTCTCGTTTATAAATGTATTTTTTTTTATATATATTTTTTGTTTTACCAAGAGACGATACGAACAAGTCTTGCGCCTGGTTGTAAGCAACAGGCCTGTCCATAACAGTTGCAGTGCCACTCAAAACTTTAAATCGTAAAGATCTAAGGGGCACTGGCGTTGCGCTCGTCACCTCGAGACAGAAGTATATATGGGACTTCCCATGTACCTATAATTTCACTAGCACCCTTACCCTTCACAACCGGAATACAGTAATGTTTCCATACTGCTTGGCAGCAGTAATAGGTAAGGTGGCAGTGCTTCCCTGGACGAACTCTGTCACAAGGAACTCTACTGCTACTAAATAATAATGTGTGTCTGTCAGATGATGGACTGTGTTTAACAGTAAAGTTAGGTAATTTTAGAATAAGACTGCTATTTTACTACCCAATATAGCTTCTCAACATAGTATAAGTAGACAAGTATGGTAACTCTATCTAAACCGCGCTGCGCGCCGGCAAGGCCGCACACACACACATTCACATTATTTCGCGATGCACTCGCGTCAGAGATACGCAGTGGGTAAAATTAACGATTAACCCGCCCGGGTTTATTAGCTCGCAATGCCGAATTTTAACGCATTTCTGATAAAAAAAAAATGGACAGAAACGGCAAATACAGAATTTGGTATAATTATTTATTACAAATTTCGATGCAAAAACAAATTTTTTATACGAAAAAGAGGCAATTCCACGCCATATAGTAATCAATGAATATTATCCTCAATTATAATATACTATATTTTTCCAAAATGACTCATTCAACACCTTCACTGATAAGTGGAATCAGCGAAAGTCATTTGAGGTTGTATAGACTCTTAAATAGAAGCGTTATAATATTACACATAAACACAATTTGTTTCAGGTAGTAGTTGTTTTATTTTTTATGACCTTCTATTCTAGTCATAGAAGCACTTTTGACGTACGATCACATGTGGGTTTATTATGCCCAGCGTATGAAACAAACAACTACAGAGTGAGCATTTGCGCAAATACATATACAAAAGTCGTAAAAGTAAGTTTCCACTTGTCCACTGACTATGGCGCTGTAGTTTATTAGCTATTTTTAGGCTCGCACCTGTAACAATAACTCGCATGATCTCATTGCTGCCAGTAAATATGTTTGCTTGAAGAAAATATTTTTTTTTTACAATATCAAGTGATGTGACGAACAAGTCGTGTGCCTCATGGAAAGCTACAAGCCTGTCCATAGTTGCAGTGCCACTCAGAGCTTTAAATCGCAAAGATCTTAGGGGCACTGTCACTGCGCCCATCACGCTGAGATGTAAGTTGATAAGTCTCATGTGCCTGTAATTTCTGCAACACCCTTACCCTTCAAGACCGGAACACAGTAATGCTGACATTACTGCTTGGCGGCAGAAATGGGTAAGTGGTAGTACTTCCCTGAACGAACTCTTTCACAAGGAGCTCTACTGCTACTATATATGATGTTCTATTAACATTTGTTTTGTAATAATAAATCAATTAACTTATTTTTAATGTTTATTTTGTTAATTTCTTGTTGGAGAGTTATAGGCAGATCGTTTATAAGTTTTGGTATTTGATACTCTAGTTGCTGTTTTACGTACAGATTGTTAAAACATGGAACCTTTAAGATAAATTTAGAAGCGCTGTATATATTTTTTGTCATAGTGCCTGATAACTCGAAGATTTTTATTGAAGTAATTTTCAGCTAGTACGTGGGGCGCACTATAAGTTTCCGAAATGAATAAGAAAAAAACACTATAAATGGTCAGAAATGGTCAGTTGTTGTTTCTCAAAATATTCTCCGTTAGCGTTAATGCACTTTTTCATACCAATGTACCAATTTTGAAAACATTTATGCCACTCCTTCGCGACAATCTCTGAAACATATTTTTCATACTCTTCGACAGCCTCTTCAGGTGATAAAAATCGTTGACCGCGTAACTGGTTCTTAATTTTTGGAAATAAATAAAAGTCACAAGGCGCCAGGTCGGGACTGTACCTGTGATGGCTCATAAGGTCAACGTTGTTCACCTTCAAAAATTCATATGTCAGTCTTGCCGTGTGAGAACTGGTATTACCGTGGTGCAAGATGATACGGCGTTTACGGTAATTTTTATGGAGTTTGTCAATAACTTCCGGCAAACAAATGATCGTGTACCAATTACTATTCACGGTACAACGATTCTCCAAAGCAGCTGTAGTGACGTGTCCAGTTTTATTTCAAAAAGAAGCAATCATCCGCTTAGAGGCACTTTGCACGCGCGCCACTTTGGTTGGTTTCGGCTCATATCGAAAGACCCATACACTCGATTGCTGCTTTGTTTTGGTTGATCGTAACTATAAGTCCATGTTTCGTCACCTGTTGCTATGTCCTCACCAAATTTGACGCCCCTTCGTAGAATCTGGTAAGCATGGCATTGCACCAAGTGACGCGATCCGTTTTTTAAACCTCCGTCAAATTGTGTGAGATCCACTGAGAGATCGCACAACTTTTTCACACCCAAATGTTTGTATTTGTATTTGATCATGCCTATGCCAAAGATGCTTGAATCTCAAGGTATGTCACATGCCAGTCTGTTTTGATCATACGGCGCACAGAATCGATGTTTTTGTTGTTCACAGCAGTGGACGGGCAACCATCACGAAATTCGTCACTGAGATTCACACGACCGCGTTTGAATTCTGCAAACCAGCTATAAATAGTCGTCTTGCATGGTGCTTCATCGCCAAAAGCAGTTTCAAGCCTAGCGAAGCTCCGCTGAGTTGTTGAATTACACTTAAATCGTAGAAATTGATACTACGAAAATTTTCACGAGTTAAATCCATGGTGATGTAGACAACTGATTTCTAAAATGACGCCACAATGTAAAAACAAGTGACAGTCAGATGAAACAAACTGTATTCTACAGCCAACGAGTTTCATTTTCAAATGTTGTTACTACTTTTTAAATATTGTTTATATAGGTGGCCAGTTCCGGAAACTTATAGTGCACCCTATGTAGTAGAATCTTTACCTTTTACTCTTTACTTTACTTTAGTTTGTGATCATGTCAAGCGTGCCAGTACTCCAATCTTGGAATAAATTTCACAGACAAATTACTATCGTACCGACAACACCACGGCCATAGTACCTGTAATAAGACAAGTAGGGCAACTCACACACAATTCGCTTGGAGAGTGGGGATGTTATATTATGGTTTTAGTCGTACCATGGACCATGGAGAGCTAGTAGAGGATGACCTAGACATCTTCCGGTCCCTCCGGCCGCGTACGAATTTTGGAACTGGAGAGACGCTAATGAGGAGATTTGGTAATCGACTCCGAGTCGGCGGTTCAGTGGTGGCAACCGTTAGTCGTGCTGAGCGCGACTGGAAGTGAACGTGCCTACAGCTTCGGTACTTATCTAGAAAACAGGGAGGGTGCAAGTACAGCACTTGCACCCGGGGCGGCTCACCTAAGGCACTAGCCTTACAGAGAACCGGATGAATTCCGTGCAAACGTGCTGATCTGGGGTTAGGAACTGAACGTAGATGGTCATAATGCGCTTCTCGTATACCTTAAGGGTCGGTTTCATTCGAAAACCTCAAACCATGAATATTCTATGAAAATTCAAAGAACCTATTACAATAAAACGGCAATTTCATACTAACCCCTAATATGTTTCACAGTGAGGAGCTGCAGTGGAGAGTAGTATACTAGCACTCACATACCACATTTTCTTTCTTACGTGGTAGCAATAGAGTTCCTTTTGAAAGAGTTCGTCCAGGGAAGTACTGCCACCTTACCTATTTCTGTCGCCAAGCAATAATGTGAACATTACTGCGTTACAGGCACATGGTAATTGTCAACATAAGTCTCAGGGTGTCGGGCGCAGTGGCTGTGCCTTTCAGATCTTTGTGATGTAAAGATCTGAGTGACACTGCAACTGTTAGTGACAGGCGTGACGCTTACCACCAGGCACATGACTTGTTAGTCCCGTCACTTAGTATTATAAAAAAGAAGAAAAGAAAACTACTCTAATTTCCTAATGATAACAAACAAGTCCACTAGATTGCGCTTATCACGTAGGTTTTTACAGATAGTGCTAGCTACTCTTTTATTTTGTTTAGGATTAGCGCCATCTACCATTATTGGAAATCATAAATTTATAAGTTAGTTACATTGTATAATTTATAACACACAATACTATCTACTGACACGCATATTTTCCAAAGTTCAGATAATAATGTTAGTTAGTCATTATCAATATTTGAATAATGTTGCAAGGAAGAAAAACTGACTTATATTAAAGATCTATTATCATATTGAAGAAAAATTGATTGTTGTCCCTGACCATTTATATGATATACCTACAGCACTTCCAGGCTATTGATTTTGACGTTTTTCAAATCTACAATTTGAAGTATTTACCTGCCTCTATGGCCGTTACCATGCTAGACTGCGAGGCACAGGTCCCGGGTTCGATTTCCGGGCCGGGAGAAGTATTTGTATAGCCTACATCTATTTATCTCGTGAGTTTGGATGTAATTTGTGGTTGTCTATGTACGTGTCCCTGGCACCCGTGAAACAGGGTTTCCCTAATGCGGATAAGAGTGTGTGTGAGCGTTATTAGGAGGCATTAATTTATAAATTAGTTACATTGTACAATTAGTAACACAGATTACCATCTACTGATACGTATATTTGTCAAAGTTTAGAATATAATTATATAGGAAATGAAACTATTTTTCCGGATTTAAATCGCGTATATTTGTTTTTTCAAACAAACCGACGTTTCGGGCCCTTTACAGGTCCCGCGGTCACGGTTGACTGAGGTGGTACAGTTTTCAACCAGTTATGTCTAATATTGAAGCAAACCACCCTATTTTTTCACTATAGTTACAATAGTTATTAATTAAATACCTTATTTTTAATTTACAAAGAAAACATTCCAATTTACGCTATATTAAGTTTTACAAATTATTTTATTGAATGAATTTTTATTAAGTTCAATTTACTATTAATTATTAATAGAAGTTAGAATAAACTAAAACATATTAATTAGTACTGCAGTCTTATGTCTGTTTGGGATTTTTCATTAGAGGAAATACTGGATCCCAAACTGGTGGTGGTACGGAGAAACCATCTTCCCTGTTGAAATTATGATGTTTTTTAAGTTCAATGGCCTCTTACAGCATCCTGTGTAGAGAACGGTTTTCTTTCGCAAGGTTTGCGAAACGTCGGTTTGTTTGAAAAAACAAATATACGCGATTTAGATCCGGAAAAATAGTTTAATTTCCTACGTATAACAATCGCGAAAACCTAAGAACTCGAAATATAATTATAGCTCATAGAGCTCATTATCGATATTTGAATAAAGTTGCAAGGAAAAAAAATAAAATAAAATATTGATATTTTTACACCCGGATCGCGGATTAGTATCTCGATTATAGGAGTATGATTACGAAACAGAAATGAAATTGAAAAAGTCTACTATTTGATATAATTTTTTATACGCCGAGCGAAACCTTAAATTCTATAATGAATGGCGCGTTTGACAACCCGAGCTTTGTAACGCGAGTGCACCGCGAGATTATTCTTATGTGTGCGTCCGTACAAAGTGCGCGGCAGGTGCACACTCAAACAAGCAGCGCTGCTAAGATTGTATGGAATTACCATACTTGATTATTATACTATGTCGCTACTGTGAAAAGGAAGATCATTCACCGCAGTGAGTGGAACGAGGCCCCTGAGAGCGAAAGGGTTACAAATGAGGGGAATGAACCGAAATAGTGTTTTCTTGTTACATGATTGCGGCGGCAGAAAATAGTACCACTGACAGTCTATGTAATGCATGGTTTTTTAACCTTTTTCCAGTCATGGACCGCTCTCGAAATTTCAAAAAGCTCAAGGACCCTTTCTGTTAAGACACGCGCACTACTGTGCGCTAACTATTCATAACTCGGTAAAAAAAGGAGGAGGTTCTCAATTCGACTATTTTTATGTATACATGTATGGTCCTACGACAGACCCCTGCGGAACCCCACACACGACTTTGTGTAGAGCAAGTTAAACGGACGACTTGAGAAAGATGGCCGGCAGATTTGGCGTGCTCAAGGTAGTAGAGCTCCTTGTAAAAGGGTTCGTCCAGGAAAGTACTGCCACCTGAGCGATTTCTGCCGCCAAGCAGTAATGTGAACATTACGGCGTTTGGATTCCGAAGGGTGCTGGTGAAATTACAGGTACATAGGACTTGTCAACTCATGTCTCAGGATGTCGGGCGCAGTGGCAGTGCCCCTCAGAACTTTGGGATTTAAAGCTCAATCTGTTAGGGACTGCCGGTTCGCTTACCACCAGGCTTGTTCGTCCCGTCATACGTATTATAAAAAAAAGCGGAGACTTACGTCCAGCAGTGAATGCGTGTAAACTAATGATGATGATGCCCTTCCTTAACAAACGGTAACTAAAAGGGATAAATTATTAGATAGTATTGTTTGTTTTGTTAAAACATTAGTATCTTAAATGTGTAATACTTTATCTATCTAGGAAACAGCTTTGGGATCAGTCCATCTAATTGGGAGGTACGAAGCCACATACGGACATACATATACATATACAGGCAAAGAATTCCATTATATGATTTCACTCTTTTTGCGTCAAGGCTTTAAAAGACGAAATATATGTAGTAGTCAGTAGCAGTAGAGCTCCTTGTGAAAGGTTTCGTCCAGGGAAGTACTGACACCTTACCTATTTCTCCAAGCAGTAATGTCAGCATTACTGTGTTCCGGTTTTAAAGGGTAAGGTTGAAATTATAGGCACATGGGACTAGTCAACTGATATCTCAGGGTGACAGTCGCAGTGGCAGTCCCCTTCAAATCTTTGCGATTTAAAGCTCTGTGTGACACTGCAACTGTTATGGACAGGCGTGTAGCTTACCATCAGGCGCACGACTTGTTCGTCCCGACACTGGATATTATAAAAAAAGATAAACAAAAATCTTTGATAAATTAACAAATTACATCATAAAAGGCGCCAAAAATAATTACAGTGTAATTTAGAATTTAAATAAAAAGATTATAATACGAATAAGTGTAAAACATGTTTAGCGCCTATTGGGCTTCATTGCACTCATTTTTTTGCAGTTGTGTAAATAATCTGGTTCAGTGTACGGCGTTCTCTAGAAACCCCTTAGAGTCTCAAGGGACTTTCTCGACCCGGCACTTCAAATGATAGGTCTTTTCATTCTCACTGTACGCTGGTATACCTTTGAACATTGGTTTTTTTATCCTACTACGGAGATTACGGAAGGGTAAAAATTTGAATATTGTTTCAAATTTTTTGAAATAAATACGGGTAAACTTATTATTCTATCATCAAGATCGTAATAACGGATAAGTGAAGGAGAATAACTGCCTAATCTGGAGGTGGACTGGCCACATCCTTTCGTTAGTCATGTCCGAAAACAGCGCCCTTTCACTAAACGAAAAGGATAAAAATGTTATATACCTAATTACCTTTGAAAGAATTGGTCCAAGGAAGTGCTGCCACTGTAACTATTTCTGCCGCTGAACAGTAATTATGAGTATGTATTACCACTTTCCGGTTTTCAACGGCAGGGGTCCTGATGAAACTACACTTGTCAACTTTATGTCAAGGTGATAACATTAGTAGTGCATTCAGATCTTTACAATTTAAAGCTTTGGTAGCACTACGGTTGTATTCATCTACATATGTATCCCATGAAATAAGGATGAAAATGTAAGGAAAATGGGAATAGTACTCAATAGACAATAAGCGAAACAAAAGAAGGCCACATTACAAGTCACATTCAAAACAGTAGAGGCAGAGGAATCAACGAAAAGCATTATAAACTGAGAGACTTTTCGCAACTCTGTTATCATGTAAGGAACCATAATGTAAATTGGGAATAAATAGCTATAATAAGAGCAAAAGTATGTTGGACAATGTTTACAGAATTCATGAGACAAATGAAAGAGGAGATATTCAGAATACTGTTAGAAGCTAGCGGCACAATACGAAAGGGAATGAGTATCTCGTAGTACTGTGGGAGCATAGCCGTGGGCTTAGCGTTGTGAGAGGTATTTTTTTTATAAAAATTATTTCATAATTAAAGATTTACTGAGAGCGTTCAGTTTAATGCATTTTCTTTCTTGCTTTTTCACTAAACGAGGATAAAAGCTATAAAATATTAAGAATAATTATAAAATAAACATTACAACCTTATATTTTCCTTCTTCTTTTCTTCGAAGATTTTTCATAAACTCGTACGCATTTCCTCTCAAATTTTAGCCTCCACCACTTGTTTTGTTCACTTCTGGAACCAAGTCGTGCCAACCACTTTAGTTGTCGCTTTACTCAATTTATTATCAGGTCTTGCAGTAGTGCCCTTCCTACCTAGTACAGCAATAAGGTAAATGCACGAATCTTTGACACTGTCCCAATGTATGACACTTCTGCATTAAAAAAAAAATAAGAATACAGTTATTGATATAACCACAAAACCGTGTTAAATGTACTAGTAATGGCATATATAAATTCCGTTTAGGAGCTTTCATCGATTCATTCAATATTTTTTTAAATGTAGCTACTGTTTTTGCGAACAGGGCGATCAGGGCGAACTCTGATGTATAGCGTCTATATTTTATTTTAGAGGCCTGTCAAACATTGGTGCAAAATTTCAATTTTTAGTAGTATGGTTGACACCCACGTCAAGCACTCGTACAAATGATTAACATTTAAGACTTAATGTCGATTATTTGGTAAGGACGCAGAAGGTAGGTTTGGATTATTATGTTATTGGTAAGTTTCTATGGGTAGTTTGAGTAGTTTGACGTGGGTGTCAAAGACTGTTTTACTATGGGGACCCAATGCTTGACAGTCGTATGTTGAGATGTCAAACACTAGGACCTAACTAGTGTGAACTATTGGTTACAGGTGAGTGCAATGAGAAAATGCCACCCCAAGGGTGTTACATTATTCGGAAGATGATGTATTGAAGGCGACTGACGAAGTGCCTAAAGGGATTCCTATCGCTGAAAGAAGAAAATCTTTTTAATGTTATTTAAAACTATATATGTTATGATCATGTGACATTTAAGTTTAAACATTTATTATTAATTTTAATAAAATCATCTCCCTCGACTCAGTTTTTTGTTCTTTTATTAATTTATTCTTATAAAGCATCGAGTATATAACTCGATGTTATAAAGTAATCAACTGCCTCTGTGGCCGAACGGTTACCATGCCGAACTGCCACCCAGTGGTCTCAGGTTCGATTCCCTGATCGGAAGAAATATTTGTATGGCCTACATTTATTTCTCTCGTGAGTTTGGGTGTAATTTGTGGTTGTCTATGTGTGTGTCCATGGCACCCGTGACACAAGGTTTCCCTAGTGGGGGGCTATGTTAAGTGTGTGCGCTATTATTGAGTGTGTGCGTAATTAATTCAGTCAAATAACTATAAAATTTTTACATAACGTCCTGTCAAATACTGGTACTCTAATCTTTCTTTGCCATACTCAACTACTGGGACATCAGAGATTTTGTCTGTCATAACTGGTACAATTTTAAACTGGTACAATTTTGGTCGGAATTTTTCGGCGGAAGATTCCACGCCAATACCACAGGCCCCGTGTGAAACCACCAACAGTCGAGCGAAGACCTGCCATCTTACCTTACGTGAGAGGTGTTACAGACAAGATCGGAAGAGTCCTCAGGCGTGCATCTATCAAGACCTTTTTCAAGCCCCTGAGGAAGATTTCTCAGTTCCTGAGACCCGTGAAATGTAACATCCCCTTACAGAATGCAGGAGTTTATAAGCTTGACTGTGAGTGCGGTCTCTCTTATATTGGACAAACAAAGCGAAGTATTTGTACCCGCGTTAAAGAACATACAGTTGATGTCAAACACCGTCTCGTAAACAAGTCTGCACTCTGCGAGCATGCCATGGATAAATCTACACATTCAATGAAGTTTACAAACCACAGGTCCTTACAAAAGAAGTCCGTTATCTACCCAGGATGCTGCGAGAGGCCATTGAAATTAAAAAACATCCTAATTTCAACAGGGAAAATGGTTTCTCCGTACCACGTAGTTTGGGATCCAGTATTTCCTCTAATGAAAAATCCCAATCAGACATAAGACTGCAGTACTAATTAATATGTTTTAGTTTATTCTAACTTCTATTAATAATTAATAGTAAATTGAACTTAATAAAAATTCATTCAATAAAATAATTTGTAAAACTTAATGTAGCGTAAATTGGAATATTTTCTTTGTAAATTTAAAAATAAGGTATTTAATTAATAACTATTGTAACTATAGTGAAAAAATAGGGTGGTTTGCATCAATATTAGACATAACTGGTTGAAGACTGTACCACCTCAGTCAAAAGTGACCATGGGACCTGTAAAAGGCCCGAAACGTCGGTTTGTTTGAAAAAACAAATATACGCGATTTAAATCCGGAAAAATAGTTTCATTTTCTATAATAATACGTAGTTTTTGCATATTTTTAATATATGTGTTATTAAAAACAATGGAATTTCTTGCAACGCTGCGGAATATGAAATAGTAAAAATGGTAAAAGTGAAATCTTTAGAAAATTGAGATAGTACCGGTTGCCAGTTCACTGTCGATATGGTACTTAGAGGATGGAAAAAAGATGTGGTCGGAAAGAGAGGGCTTTTTGTGGAAGTTGCTTGGACAGTGAATTGGTACTGTCTCGCTCTGTCTGAACTTTCCGCGTGATATTTAGAATCCGTTTTAACCTCATTCATCTCTTATACTTTAAGATTACTGTAAACAACTCCTTGCAATAATTTTTAAAGATTTAATACGAAAAATAAAGTTTTTACTTACGAATTACAACAGATTCGTAGCGTGAGTGAGTTAATTGGGAAGCACTAGTGTTTGCACAGTCGGAGACACGGTATATACAACAGAATTTGAATAAGGTACGAAGAAAATTACTGTTAAATTATACGATTTGAATAGTACATTTCACCGGCACAACAAATCACAATTAACCTTAAAATAGTGATCAGCTGATTCGATGTATTACGTAGCGTAGCGAAAAAATCCTAAATCTATGGTATTACGTCTGAGGGCGTCAACAGAATTTGATAAGTAAACAGCATTGCCAACATAACTACATTACTTACGGCTGCGTTCCATGACAATACGTTCCGATTCACGCAGAGAACATCAAGAACAACTATAATAATATCGGATAGACTGCACCATAGTCTGACGTGCAACTGTCATGCTAACACTACCTGTAAATAAGTTCCATTTCTAAAAATTCCGTATTAATTAAATAGCAAGAATGTCGCCACGACCCAAATGTTTTATTTATAAAATAATATTTAAACTAACTATTTAACTAACTATTTAAAGGAACAAAGAGTTACTTGTTCGGAATGTAAAAAAGTGCAACACATAATATGTGCAAATATAACCGAACAAACCTATAAGTTAATGAATACAACCACTAACAACGGAAAATGGAAATGTAAATTGTGCAAACAAACAATAAGTAGTACATCCAAAAACAATACCAAAAAACCTATATCACCAAAACAATTGGATGTTAAACATATTAATACAACTGATGACATATTAAATGTTGCTATAAAAAGTCAAGAAAACGACATTTCCAATAAAAATACACCAAATAAAGTTACTCAACGAAATTATTCTGTAAATGTTCCGACAAATAATTCCTTTGCATCTTTAAATTCGGATGAATTTGATTTGGATGGAAATACAATATTCGATTATACTGATAAACAGAACAGAAGCTGTCCAGGTTTTGGGACAATCACTCTTGAAAAATATGAAAAATTAGAGAAAAAGATTCAAGAGCTGTCAGTAAAGTTAAAGGACACAGACAATTACTTAGGAAAATTATTAATAGAAAATGACAATATGAAAAAAGAAATTGAAAAATATAAGACAAAAATACATTATCTAACGAATATGTATAGAACACCAAGTGGTAAACAGGAAGTAGGTTGCATAGGCAACAGGAGAGATAGCTTATTGACTAAACGTATACAGTTTCAGAAACAATGTTTAGTGAAAGAAAATAAGACGGACAACGTGAGACATGAAGATATAAAAAATAATACACAACAAAGTTTGGAGAATTTGGAATCCAATGACGTAGAAATACATAATAGCATTAGTAATTGTTCGGAAACGGCACACTCAGGACTTGAAAATAAACATGACGACTACAGAATCCAAGTATGATGATACAAATACGTTACTTCAGACAAAAACATTGAAAAAAGGTGGAAAGATACAATGAGGACACATCGATTTCTTTAAGGAAAATTATTATTATTGCAGATCAGCAAGGGAAGGGTTTACAGCCTTGTCTTCAGTCTCTATTAGGTACAAGATTTACAGTGTGTTGTTTCTGGAAAAGGGGTGCAAAGATGTTAGACGTGCTAAACAGCTACAAGACAGAAATTATGTGTTTATCCAGAGACGATTATGTTATTGTAATTGGAGGTACAAATGATACCAATCCAAGTGAATTCAAGACAGCTATGTCAACTTGGTTAAATTTTGTGGACAATACTAACGTAATATTCTGTGAGGTTCCGTTTAATAAGGACTTGAATGAATTCATGTTAAATCAAGAAATTACCAAATTATGCACACAACGACAACAATGCACATTTGTAAACCTAAATTACGCTAGGCATTACATACCGAAAAAGGACAAATTTGTGTACAATATGAGTCGTTATCTATTTCGAATGAATGAATGAATGACTATTTCGAGAAATTTTACAAATTCAAAATTACCGCAGATATCAAAATTACAACTTGACTGCTCGCGAGAAGAGTACACAAACAGAAGACATTATTATATCTCCAATTAAAGGAAAAAATTCCAAGGATTTTACAAATTTAACTTGTTCTACGGGAAACGGAGGTACGGAAATTTGCTCAAGCAGCCGAAATGTATCTCTTGACAATGATCCTGATTTATTTCGTGTATAATTATATATTAATACTTCATCAGAACATTGACGGTCTCCTCAATAAGTCGGACATTTTTTCAATAACCCTTGAAGAATTAAGAGTGACAGGGACGTTCGTTGACATTTTATGCTTTACTGAACATAATATGCTGCCCAGTGACATGAATTATTTGGTTCTTAATAACTATACATTGGCTGCTGGGTATTGTCGCACAGCTAGACATGGCGGTTCTTGTATTCTAGTAAGAAACGGATTAAAATTCCAAACGTACGGAATAATCGCAAAATATAGTATACCCAGTCTGATAGAAGGCTGTGCTGTAAACATTATGGATCATAATATGACCGTTGTATGCTTATACATGGTACCACAAAATATGGACGCTAAAAATAAAATAAACATATTCTTTGACTAAATAGAGGATATATTGATATTACTTACTAAAAACAAGCAACAGAAAATAGTTCTAGCAGGAGATTTTAATATTAATACTTTAGTCAAAAATGATATAACATATCGATTGACACGCTTACTAGCAAATTTTAATATGAAAATGGAAATACAAGAAATCACAAGACCGCGTAGTGGTACCTGCATAGACAATATTGCACGCAACATGCGCGGATGTAAAGGCAAAGTAATTGAATTTAGTGTTTCGGATCACTCTGGACAATTAGTGGAATGCCCAGTAAAAACAACGTGTACTTTGAAACATTGGTATATAAAAAAAGGGATTACAGCAAGGTATATATGGATAAGTTTATAGAGTGTGTACAACAAATAAATTGGTTATAGCTAGAAGGAATATCAAATCCAAAAATGGCATTCTCGGTATTCTTCGAACTGTTTAAGTTATTGTATTATTTATGCTTTCCGATAGTCAAAATAAAGGTATCACTTACAAAGACACCTAAGTGGATGTCACGCGGAATAAGAAGATGTAGCAAAAAGAAACGACAAATATTTTGGAAACATAGATTATCACGTTACACAGAACATAAAGAAGAACTGAAAGGATACACAAAAAGGTTGAAACGTATTGTACAGTTGACTAAAAAAGCCCAAAATAATTTTTTTATCAAAAACTCAATAAATAAAACTAAGGCAACATGGCAAATAATAAACAGTTGTAACGCTAAAATGCCTAAAATACATGGTAACAGAATATTTTGCAATGATAAATATCTAACAGATCCAACACAAATTGCCAATGCATTTAATAACTACTAGATAGACCAAGCACAAGAAGCAAATCTGAGGAATAATTCAGCTGCAAATATACACACCAAAATACCATACACAAGTAATTCCATGTTTATGAGGCCTACGACAGATAAGTACATTGAACGAATAATAAACAATTTGAAAAATACACAGAGTACAGGATATGATGAGTTAAATACAATGGTACTTAAGTATGTATCTGAATTTATATCTCCGATAATGACGTATTTAATAAATTTATCATTAAATTGGAATATTCCCCGAAGAATTAAAAATATCAGTAGTTAAACCTCTATATAAAAAGATGACAAAGAAAATATTAACAACTACAGGCCTGTTTCTCTCATTCCAGTTTTAGCTAAGATTTATGAAAACATGCTATCATACGTAGAGACAAATAAAATTTTAATCAATAATCAGAAGGGCTTTAAAAAGGGTCAATCAATTAATTTCGCTATTTACGAGTTACTGTCTACAGTGCTAAAAGCAGTAAATAAAAGTAAACCTATCATAACACTATACATGGATTTGACAAAGGCTTTTGATTACGTCAATCATAAAATCTTATTAGAAAAACTGTATAGATATGGGATCAGAGGCAATGCACACAAACTATTAGAATCATACTTGACTAAACGTAAACAAATGTCATGCATCAATAAAATATCGACTAAAATTAAAACTGACATATCTTATTTTTCAACTAATAGAACAGTGTTACATGGAGTACCCCAAGGAAGTGTACTAGGCCCTCTATTATTCCTGATGTATATCAATGACTTTCCTACAGCTACAAAATATCCCATGCTAATGTTTGCGGATGATAGTATCGTAATTTTTGACATTGAGAACCAGAATAGACTTGACCAAGAAATAAACAATGAAATAATATCTGTGATAAAATGGTTACAAGATAATAGACTACAAATTAATCTGAGTAAAACTGTGTATATGAATTTTAGACACAAAATTAATAAAGTATATACTCAACATAACATAAGCTATATGAATACAAAATTAAAGGAGGAGGAAGTTACAAAATTTTTAGGAATATATATAGACAATAATATAACATGGGAAAAACACATAGAAATCTTGTGTATGAGAATAAATAGATTTGCATACGCTTTGTGGAGACTATCTAAAGTTCGAGTTCTTAGGTTTTCGCGATTGTTACACATAGGAAATGAAACTATTTTTCCGGATTTAAATCGCGTATATTTGTTTTTTCAAACAAAACCGACGTTTCGGGCCCTTTACAGGTCCCATGGTCACGGTTGACTGAGGTGGTACAGTCTTCAACCAGTTATGTCTAATATTAATGCAAACCACCCTATTTTTTCACTATAGTTACAATAGTTATTAATTAAATACCTTATTTTTAATTTTACAAAGAAAACATTCCAATTTACGCTACATTAAGTTTTACAAATTATTTTATTGAATGAATTTTTATTAAGTTTAATTTATTATTAATTATTAATAGAAATTAGAATACACTAAAACATATTAATTAGTACTGCAGTCTTATGTCTGTTTGGGATTTTTCATTAGAGAAAATACTGGATCCCAAACTGGTGGTACGGAGAAACCATCTTCCCTGTTGAAATTAGGATGTTTTTTAATTTCAATAGCCTCTCGCAGCATCCTGGGTAGATAACAGACTTCTTTTGCAAGGACCTGGGGTTTGTCAAACTTCATTGAATGTGTAGGTTTATCCATGACATGCTTGTAGACTGCAGACTTGTTTACGCGGTGTTTGACATCAGCTATATGTTCTTTGACGCGGGTACAAATACTTCGCTTTGTTTGTCCAATGTAAGAGAGACCGCACTCACAGTCAAGCTTGTTAACTCCGGCATCCTGTAAGGGGATGTTACATTTCACGGGTCTCAGGAACTGAGAAATCTTCCTCAGGGGCTTGAAATAGGTCTTGATAGATGCACGTCTGAGGACTCTTCCGATCTTGTCTAAAGTTGTAGACGAAGATGCATTACTAACGGCTTACCACGGATATATAGCCTCAATCATAGGATACGGTATTGTGTTCTAGGGTAATGCCAAACGAAGTACGGACGTGTTGATTGCACAAAAAAGGTGCAGCTGTATACCGCAATTTCAAAAACTAAGATTATTAACAGTTCCTTCAATATATATATTTGAAACGGTTCTTTTTGTTCGGAGAAATCTCACACTCTTCAGCAAAGTGGAAAGTACACGAAGACACAATAAATTGAAACTGGTTGCCTGACTACCCTCTTTCATGATAATATTTGTGCGATGGCGCCAAAACTATACAATAAGCTGCCTAATTATATACTTGAGACTAACGACAATGCCAATTTCAAAAAGCGATTATTTAATTTATTGACTGGGAAAACATATTATAAAGTCAGCGATTACTTAAATGACAAGAACATAGAATAATAGTTAACCACCACAAAATAATGACATAAATATAGTTAAGAATTAAAATTAAAATTAAGATTTGACATTAAAATGTAGTATACTGTTAAATTAATTTAATTATGTAAATTGTATGCCGTAAAATTGGCAATACGTACTGACACAACAATGTTAAGACGTGTGTACACAATAAATGATTTGATTTGATTTGACTAATTACTGTGAAAAGTGCATAAAACTACTAATTGCAATCAGTTGACGTTACTATTTCATGGCCGACTAAACAAATTGATAACGAAGAGTGAATAAGCCGATTATTAAGTAATTCCTAAATCTGCGTTGAGGGTGTTTCCCTCGACGTCTCGCCTCCCAGCCTTAACTCTAATATATACCTCTCTGGTTGAAACGCTGGTCGTAGTTGGCTTTTTTGCGATTCGAGGATCCAAAGTGTGCCAGTTGAACCTCCTGAAGCTAAGCTTAAAGGTCGGTAAACCCTGGAAAGCCGACAAATATAGCGATTTATTGATAGTGAAACACGATTTTGTTCATTCCGTGAAAACGCTTACATTATTTTTCCCAACGTATATGCATGTCTTAATTTTTACGCGCACGAAATTGATATTATTTTTTACGACGGTCCATAAAGTCGTGATGATTTATGATGACTGACAGAAGGTATTCGCCTGATTGTAATATATCAAATAACCCATAACAATGAGAATGTCGTAAATTCAAATTGTACGACGAGTCAAATGAAATGATTTACCATCTGCAATATTCTTCCTCAAGGTTTGGCTCCGTCACTCATTCAAGGTTAGTACTCGATATGTGCCTAGCGCTGAGTGTATCGCCAGCAGTGCAAGCGCATAGAGGGTATTGCACATACGTCTGAAGGTCGTGCGGCAAGTTTCGTAAGAAAACGCGTAATTATTATTCAGTGGATGGGTGTAAAATTAAAGGTCATTAATTAATTTAATGATTGACAGTGATCCATAATACACTGGAAGCCCTTGCTTACAGAAATATTGCGGTTATGGGTGAACCAATGGAACGGGTCGATAGGGTCAGAAACCTCGGAGTACTAATGGACAATGAACTTCGTTTTGAGGAGCACATCCTCAATGTGACGGGTAACTGTTTTTATCGACTCAAATTGTTGTATGGTATCCGTGATTACCTTAGCGTTGATTTGCATGTACACCTTTGAGAATCACTGATATTGTCGCGGGTAAACTATTGTGATGTAGCATATAGTGATTGTATTTTTAGTAGGTCTAAGAAGTTAATACAACGTGTACTAAACGCATGCACACGCTTTTGCTTTCGGGTGCCTCCTAGATCCCATATCACCCCGTTTTTGAATGCTGCAAGCCTTTTAAATATGACTGCTCGTCGGCAGCTACACCTCTCTATCTTGCTGTTCGGTGTAGTGAGAACCGAGACACCTGAGTATCGCTGTCGCAAACTTCGTTGGTCTCAAAACTGTTTTCAATACATGGTTCGCACAGCAGCTTTCAGAGGAAGTTTCAGGTTTGCGTCATCCAAGTGCTGGAATGATCTACCCCCTCCTCTTCATGACACTTCTAGTAGGAATGCTTTTAAGCGCAAGCTTAAGTCTCTCCTGCTAGAAAATCAAAAGGGATTGTGTTAACTTTTTCCAGCACCTATTTATTTATACTTTTTTTTATTTATTTTTATTTATTAATTATTATAATGTATTTTCATAGTTATACATAAATTATTTGTAAGTATTTAAACATACACAACACACACACCCACACTCACACACACACATCTGTTACAGTTTTAATGTGTACGTATATATAATTATTTTACTGTTATATTCAAGTACCAAAGTATGCTTGCATATGTTGTTCCGTGACCTCACTTAGGGTCTTAACTGAAAATCAGTGCTGGGAACGCGTTGCGTTTTCCAGCAAATATTGAGTTTGTGACCCTTTTGTTACCGCGGCGGGCACCACACAAGGTATCTCAATATTTAGTCTTCTTTTTATTATTTGTGTGAATAGTTCCTGTTTTAATTTTATCTAATTTTTGTATATACATTTTTAATTTTTTGTGTTTGTTTGTGTTTTTGTTTTGTAATTATATACTTATGTTTTACATTGAATGTTTTGATCGTGTTTTATTTTAGTTCTGTTTTGTTCCGTTTTCTCTTTTTTTTTTCTTTCGTGGTGTCATTGTGGTAAACAAATAAATGTATTTTCTTTCTTTCTTTTCTTTCTATTTCAATACTAAATCATTATCATCGTCAACCCATTAGTCATTCCACTGCTGGGCACGGATCTCCTCTAATGAGAGAGTTTAGGCCGTGATCCGCCACGAAATTGAATACGAACTGAGGTAGTAGCGACTCTTAATTGTTACAAATTGTGAACTGCCGAGATAGATGTGACTGTAATAGCTTAAAATTGTAAGGGATTTCTTATCGTACGAGTGCGTGGACTCGATTTGAAACCGGATCTTTAGAAGAGTAGTACCATGTTAGTCTGCCACGCAGAGATCCCGGGTTTGATTTTCGGGCCGAGAGAAATATTTGTATGGCCTGCATTTATTTCTCTCGTGATTTTTGGGTGTAATTTATGGTTGTCAATGTGTGTGAGCATGGCATCTGCCACAGGATTACCATTCCAAAGAATTAAGATTATTACAGATACATATTGCTCATTGTGTATTTCATGGGAAGAAATTTTAATAACATACGTAATTACTTGAATTAATTGTTCTTTTATTATAATAATATAAGTTATTGAACATAAAGTATCCATATTAAATATTATTTGTGTGTTCACGCGTGTACGTTTAGTTTGTTATAATAAAGCTTATTTATATAGAAAATAATCCTTTTAAAACTTAGATAATTTTCAGTGAAAATGTAGTGAATAAACATGTTTAGTTGGTTCTGTTAATACTAGATGGCGTTGGTAATATTTCATGAAATTCCTGTATCGCTCGAGTAACATATTCACGGGCTTATAGTTATAATAGATCAAAGGTTAGTTAGTTATCGTAGGTACTCAATTGACATTGCGATTAAACCAGTAAACGTCAGTAAGTATTTTTAAGACCCAAGAGTATAATGTTCAATCAAAATAAAAATGCCATAAATTTAAAACGCAATTAATGTGGCTTCTCTTAAGAAGTTGTGCGGTTACGGAACGATGATTATATTAATAAGAAACCTAATAACACTCGAAGTTGTGACGAACAAAATCTTGATTAGCTTTAAAAGAGCAAACCCCTCGAGTTTCTAAAGATCCTCGAGTTTGTCGAGGAGCTCGTCCTTTACAGGTTTAATATGCCTTTTGAACGAAGTGTTGAGTATCACTATTTGCCACACCAATTATCTCATCTTAACTTTTTTCTTTTTCGCACGGGGCGTGAGGTGTAGTCACGGAAGAAAAAACAATTGAAGTACCTTATGCCTCAATTACTATCAGAACCGATATCGCCAAAACTCACACATTTTTAATTAGAAACACTACAAAGTCTTGATATTGATTGGTCGCAGTTTCAAATTTAAAAAGAAATAACACTTCTGGATTGTTAATATAATTCAAAGGGTAACGTCATTGACTTACAATTATATGGACGTCGGGTCCGCGCTAAAAAGTGTCCGCACTTGTAAGGCGCTAAAATCGTATACAGAGCGCCAAACTCCGCTTTAGTCTTCATTTGTTCGACTGACAGCGCGATACTGCGATGACATTACAATTTAAATTTCAAATAGGTTAACTTGGGACATTTTTTTCGTGGTTTTTGTATTAGACCCGTCGTCCATTTATTTGTAAGTCAATGGGTAACGTTGTTGCCATATCATACCATGTCGTTGAGAGTAACTGCCTCCGTGGCCGAACGGTTACCATGCCGGACTGCCACGCAGAGGTCCCAGGTTCGATTCCCGGGCCGGGAGAAATATTTGTATGGCCTACATTTATTTCTCTCGTGAGTTTGGGTGTAATTTGTGGTTGTCTATGTGTGTGTCCATGGCACCCGCGACACAGGGTTTCCCTAGTGCGGGGCTATGTTGATTGTGAGCGTTATTATTATATTATTATTATGTTGAGAGTTCCATACCATCAATAATATTATTTCAAGTTATGACGTTTTGATATTATATTGAAATTTTAGTCAATGTGCTGGCATCTAGCGGGTTATTGGTGAACGACGACGAATTGGCGTTATTAATTTAGTTCTCCAGAAAAAGACTATATTACAGGGGTATAAACTTTACCTTTGTTTCTTGCAAAGAGTACCTTATACATAATGAGTATAGAGTCATCAGCTCATAAAACCCCTAGTGGCTAACGCGGGAAGTATATTTCCCTATACATACACATTATCTGCAAATTTATGCTTTTCACACAGTTTTCTTCATCGATCCGTCGAAGAAAGAAGAAGTGCCACCTCCACTAGGAACTGTCATCCGCTTCATTTGGTAGTGCTGCGTTAATTTAATGTAACTAGATAACGACAGTTTTTTTTTTTAATAAATAACTTTGAAACGAAGTTTTTCTCTTTTCTCATGGCTCAAATACCCACGCACCGGCCTCCTAATTTAACGATGTTTAACGATGGCAATCAAAACGCTGTCGACCCGATATACTCATGTATTTGATTCAAGGGGCTGTATTAAAAGTACATCGAACCGACTGATCGTGACCTACTACAAGCACCTACCTGCCGAAAAAAAAAGAATGTTGTGAGGAAACGGTCAGGCGCAAACTGAAGAACATTTTATTGGAAAAGCCCCTTTTTTACTCAAACACACAGTACGTTCAAAGTACTCTATAAACAATTAAATTATTATATTTGTCGGAATTAAGGCGGGAAAGGGACACCTCGAAGGAAACACCCTCAACGCAGATTTAGTCAGGAATTACTTGATAATCAGCTCATTTACTCTTCGTTATTAATTCGTTCAGCCGGCGGTGAAACAGTAGCGTCACCTGATTGCAATTAGTTATTTTATGCACTTTACACAGTAATTAGTCCGAAAGTATAAGAGATGGATAGGATCAAAACGGATTCTAAATATCACGAGGTAACTTCAGAGAGAGCGAGGCGGTACGTGTTCACTGTCCAAGCAACTTACACAAAAAGCCCCTTCTCTTCGACCATACCCAATTTGAGCTGTCAAACTGACGTGCCATTTGTAAACAAAGAAACCATGATCGAAACTAGTTAAAATGATTGATAGGTAGTCTAGTATATTGTTTATCTAATAAATTACGTTTGAAGTGATAGCTGGCGCCGATATATTTAATAATGAATTTGACATTCACCGTATTATTATACTTTAATTTACATTTATTAGTTCTTAAGAATCCATATTGACATTTCTTGTATACAGTACCTAGACTTGACAGTGTTAGTTTAATTCAATTATTTATTCATTTCATTAATTAACGTGATTTTGTATACTATGTATACTATGACTCACTATTATATAATTATTTTGTAAACTGACGCTCAGTTTTCGAAGAGTAGACTAAAATGACATGTAATTGTATTTGTATGAAAGAATAATGGCAAATACTGACCCAAAACTAACGAAGTGCCGTTCATGGACTTTGCTAGTATAATTTTACGTTTTAGTTTATGCCTAGTTATCAATACATTTATGTATATTTTTAGAAGTCGGGAATAAAGAAATTGTAAAACAATGTATTTTGGAGTAAATGCAAGAACACAACGCAATTGATTCTGTTCGACCATAGATTAGGTAACGTTCTTGTACGTACGTGTCGTTGTAAAGCATGATTGAATGTTTACCTATCTGAAGTATTGGTTATTTTATAGTACACACATAAAACATTCAAACTATAAAATATCCATTGACGTCATTGACTTACAATTATATGGACGTCGGGTCCGCGCTAAAAAGTGTCCGCACTTGTAAGGCGCTAAAATCGTATACAGAGCGCGACACTCCGCTTTAGTCTTCATTTGTTCTACGGACAGCGCGATACTGCGATGACATAACAATTTAAATTTCGAATAGGTTGACTTGGGACATTTTTTTCGTGGTTTTTGTATTAGACCCGTCGTCCATTTATTTGTAAGTCAATGATTGACGTACAATTATATGGGCGTCGGGTCCGCGCTAAAAAGTGTCCGAACTTGGAGTGGGCGTTAAAATCGTATACAGAGCGTCATTCACGCTCTAGTCTTCGTTTGTTCGACTGACAGCGAAGCAAGCAAAATTAGACAGTACTGCGATGACATTACAATTTAAATTCAACGTTTTAGCATTTTCATATTCCTTGACATGTCACGTTTAAATAGGTTGACTTGGGACATTTTTTCGTGGTTTTTGTATTAGACCCGTCGTCCATTTATTTGTAAGTCAATGAAAATACCCAATGAAATTATCAATTAAACTGTAATGACATGAAACACAATGTGACGAAAATATATTTAAATGAGACAACTTTTTGACAAGAGACCTCTTGCCAATGTCAATGTTACATTGATATTGAGAACAGTGTGACAATTTGTCACAGATTACTGCCATTTGGGCAGACTTAATTTTTTTAATTTTCATTGCTGCAGAACATGATAAGTTATATTAAATGTGGCAGAGTTTGGCAGATTTGGGAATATTCGGGAAGTTCTTCATTATTTTTGAAAACAAATTGAAAAGTTGTTGTTTTCTGCTTCTACGAACAAACATCTGAAGTGAGATACAGGACAATGTTATAAACATAACGTATATGAACTTTATAACCCCAGTTTCTACAGTCTGAACCCAATTAGCTTTTTGGATGCTTTGATAATTAATCACAAAATAAATAAATAACGTACACACTCATAGCCCCGCACTAGTGTATCGCGGGTGCCATGGACACACACATAAATACACAACCACAAATTACACCCAAACTCACGAGAGAAATAAATGTAGGCCATACAAATATTTCTCCCGCCCCGGGAATCGAACCCGGGACCTCTGCGTGGCAGTCCAGCATGGTAACCGTTCGGCCACGGAGGCAGTTAAATCACATATACTGTGTGTACATATAAAATCATATGATAGATAGGTCTCGTCCCGGATTCCATAAACTTAGAAGTTGTTCTTCCTTCAAAAAAGAAAACTAGAGTCCTTTTCATAAAAGAACTGCACCAGACGCAGCGCTGTAGTCGTATGAAACACGTATTTGAAAATAACGTGCATTTTTATTTTCCCTATAAAAATTCAACGATTAAAAACATTATCGAGGCCTAATATATTTATTTTCATATATTAATTGCTACAGCCCGTCCCCGTCCATGTCCTGGAAATGATAAGTGAGTATCTGGCAACTTACACATTAAGATAGCTTTAATTTTATGACGGTTAATTTTGTCTACGCTACTGGAAGATTTCTCTCTTTACTGGGTCATTATACCCAAAGGCTCTACGAAGTCTATTAGCATATTATTTGATACTTCCCGTATAAGAACTATAATGCTTTTGTATGTTTGTCTATATCAATAACTTTATTAGATGCAATAACGATTCCATCCCCAATCCACAGTCTTTCTTATTGTTCTGCACATTTGTGCGCGCAAAAATTTTCTATTCAATATTTTTTCCCATGTTGACATTTGACCTCAACTATCTAAGGCTACAGGTCGAAATTCAAAACTTGGGCTGGGCCTACATAAATACTAAAAATATAAGGTACATAAACTTTTTTTTTTTTTTTGTTAATCCGGGGGACTCTGCTTACAGATACCCCGGCCCCGCGGGGGCAGAGCCGGGGCTATGTGGGACTGGGCTGAACCCTGAAGGGGAGCAGCCCGACCGCACTAAACCCTCGGAGTGTTCCTCCTCTCCGCTGTAGGTGGGGGTACGCTGTTGCACTCGTCCGCGCCCCCACCAGCAGCTGGCCGCGACCTGCGCAGCCCCTCCCCGAGAAGGGAGACACATCGGTGCCCCGACTCCGAATGTGAGGCTCGCCGAACACCAGACGAGCCTTCCATCCCGGGCCCCTTTATGCTGGGCAGCGAACTCCCCCGAGTCCGCTATACAAGGGCCCACGGGGGGCCAGGACAGCATCCACTCAACTGTGAAGTTCAGTGGCTGCTCCCCCAGCCCCCGCGGCGGATCTGATGACAGGCTCCGCCGCAACACCTAACGCGCTTCCGCGCGGACTCTCCGAAGAGAGTCCCTTGGAGCGCCCACCACGGGCCAACCGCCCACATTCGGCCGCGGAGGATAGGACGAGCGGCAACGACACACCGACACGTCTCTTCCCCCGCGGCCCCGCCGCCACTGCATCGTCGAAAGCGGTGCAGCCCCGCCAGAGTCGCGGAGGACAGGACGAGCTGCAACGACACACCGACACGTCTCTCCCCCCGCGACCCTCCTCCTCGTGCATCCGCGCGGTCCCGGTGACCAGACGAGGTCCGCGCGGAACGCCCTCCTCCTCGGGCCAGCCTACCACCATCGGCCGGCCCCGTGGGTTCCTCTTAGCTTCACCGTGGGATGAAATCGACCACGGCTACTAGAGCCCCCCCGCCACGACAAGGCGGGAACCCCTTCGGGGGTAAGGTACATAAACTAGTATAACATATGATAATATATAAACACACAAAATTGTCTTGACACCCCATTGAAGTTAAATAAAAAGTGTATATAATTTTTTTTATTGAATTATTTATTTAGAAACTTAATTTTTACATTATAAAATTGACAAAAAAACTGTTGGTGTTAAAAAACAATAATTAAATAAACCTGATTTTCTGGAATCGGCAAAAACTTGCTTGATCCTTAGACACGATATTATGTATAATTATATAGATTATGTATATCTACATGCACAATACATGAAAATAGTATTATCATTATATCATTTTTGAATATTTTATTCATTTTGACGTGCCAACTTGTCATTCGTACGTTTCCCGTAAAATGGAGCACACAGAACCGTTAAGCGATATAATAATTCGATCGGTTCCTAATAATATAGAATTCACATTTCTAATAGTTAATTTTACGAGTAATTAATATAATATTTATGTTAAAGTATTACTGTCAAAGATAGTCGAGAAACAGTTGTTGGCAAGACACTAAGCGCCTGCGAAATTATTAACAATTATTATAATAATAATAATAAATACGATAATAATAATAATAAACGCACACACTCAACATAGCCCCGCACTAGGACACACACATAGACAAACACAAATTACACCCAAACTCACGAGAGAAATAAATGTAGGTCATACAAATATTTCGCCCGGCCCGGGAATCGAACCTGGGACCTCTGCGTGGCAGTCCGGCATGGTAACCGTTCGGCCACGGAGATTATACGGAAAAGACGATTGCCATAGATTTTTGTACAGGTGTTTTAACAAATTTTCTAAATAATTTTTTAAAGAAGCTTCCTAAAATTGTGATAATAAAATATATTTAGGTGGCAAGTACCTACTTGCTACCTAGCAAAAAGATGTACATGATATACTGCTAAAACCACGAGAAAATAAAAGTGGTCAGCCAATCTGATGTCAGGTTCAATCAAATTCAATCTGATGTCAGGTCACTTAATTTCTCTATATATCCATTAGCGCAAAAGTAGTTCAAGGTAGGAAATACTAGCAAATATGTACGTGTGGCGCACTATAAGTTTCCGGAATGCATAAAACAAAAACACTATAAATAGTCAGAAATATTTTTTTTTGTTTCTTAAAATATTCTCCATTAGCGTTAATGAACTTTTTCATACGAATGAACCAATTTTTAAAACATTTATGCCACTCCTCCGTGACAATCTCTGAAACATATTTTTCATACTCTTCGACGGCGTCTTCAGGCGATGAAAATCGTTGACCGCGTAACTGGTTCTTAATTTTTTTAAATAAATAAAAGTCACAAGGTGCCAGGTCGGGACTGTACGCGGGATGGCTTATAAGGTCAACATTGTTCACCTTCAAAAATTCATTTGTCTGTCTGGCCGTGTGAGAACTGGCATGATCGTGGTGCAAGAAGATACGGCGTTTACGGTTATTTTTACGGAATTTGTCAATAACTTTCGGCAAACAAATGGTTGTGTACCAATCACTATTCACGGTACAACGACTGAACGGCCTCTAAGTTGAATCTGGTAAGCATGGCATTGCACCAAGTGATGCGATCTGTTTTTTAAACCTCAGTCAAATTGTGTGGGATCCACCGAGAGCGCAGATTTTTCACACCCAAATGTTTGTGTAGTATTGATTGTATTTGACTCATGCCTATGTCTAAGGATGCTCGAATCTCATGGTATATCACATGCCTATCTGTTTTGATCATACGGAGCACAGTATCGATGTTTTTGTTGTTCACAGCAGTGGACTGGCGACCATGACGAAATTCGTCACTGAGATTCACACGACCGCGTTTGAATTCTGCAAACCAGCTATAAATAGTCGTCTTGCACGGTGCTTTATCGCCAAAATCAGTTTGAAGCCGAGCGAATCTCCGCTGAGTTGTTAAATTACACTTAAAGTCGTAGAAAATCATATTACGAAAATTTTCACGAGTTAAATCCATGGTGATGGATTTCTAAAATGACGCCACAATGTAAAAACAAGTGACAGTTAGATGAATTAAACTGTATTCTACAGCCAAAGAGTTACATTTTCAAATGTTGTAATTACTATTAAATATTGTTTATGTAAGTGGCCAGTTCCGGAAACTTATAATGCACCCTATGTACGAGTAGTAAATAAAAAATGTCCAGTCATCATGACAGACCCACGCCGGAATGTTTACAGCCTTGTGCTCCATTTGCTAGACTTGTCGGTCGCAACTTAGTATACTAGTATCTGTGACCTTTTTGTGCACTTCGCTTTATTTAGCTATTTATGCAACCGCCGGCTTCAGATGCTAAACTCCGTAAATAAACATTTTGTGTAGATTCGTATTTAGTTATTGACTACGGTGTAAAACAACATTTACCTTCCCCAAAATATAACCAGAAAAATCTTTAAATAAACCCGGTGAGCTATAATTTTTTTGCGAAAATAAGATCGACGCCATTCCACGAGAGAAAGACATAAAAAACGCCTTACATAGCATCGCCGCACTTATCTGAAAAGAAGGATTTGTCGTAATCCCTGAGTTTGGTAAATGCTTCACCGATCGTAATATAAATATCTACTATAATAATACACAATTCAGACTTAGCTGCTCGGTTTTTACACCCAGAGACTCGAGAACTAAGATATTTAAGTATTGTGGCTATATCGAGCGGTAATAGCCCAGTGGCAGAATAATTGCTACCAATTTCAGAGGTCCGATTATTCGAATCTCTATGACGGTATGCACCTAGTGTTTTGTTATGGAAAAATGTTCTTTTTGAAAAAAAAAACATGTTTTTCAAAAAAATAAATATATTTCCGGATATATTTCCTTTAATTTTCCACATTTGACGTTGATACCTGTCAAAAGTTGAGGTTACTGAACGAACACGATGGCGCCATTAAAAAGGAATTTTTTCGCTGAGAAATCATTTCAAATCTCCTTTTTTTTCTCGTTTTGGTGGCTTATAGCTACACAAGTTTATATTTATAATTCATAAATGTAGAACATAAAATGAGCCTTCGAAATTATATTTCTCCAATTTTTCCAATTTTTCGGGAATTTTTAAAGAAAAATTTCCACTATTTAAATTTTTACGGAAAATGGTAAGCTTCACGCCTATCCACAACAGTTGCAGTGCCACTCAGAGCCTTACATCGCAAAGATCTGAGGGCCACTACCACTGCGCCCGTCACCCTGAGACGTAAGTTGACAAGTCCTATATGCCTGTAATTTCACCAGCGCCTTTACCCTTTAAAATCGGAATACGTAATGCTGACATTACTGCTTGGCGGCAGAAATAGGTAAGTTGGCAGGACTTCCCTGGACTAAACTCTGTCACAAGGAGCTCTACTGCTACTAAACTTCTTCTTTCGTGAAGGAAAGTATCGTGTTGATACCTGAATGTCCGAGAACCTGCATAGCAGTGGCGTTCAACGCCGCACGATTCCTCGGAATTACTGCGGCATCGGAATTAGAAACGTTAACAGAACCGAGGTAGCCCAGAAAGTTCCTTTGCCATCCAAGTATGTATACAAATAGTGAATTAACATTTTATCTTACCAGTTCCTATGAGAGTATGTTTACTAGCGGATAATGAGTATAACAAACTCTGTTATTTACCAGCCTATATTGCAGAACTAGAAACAATACAAAGCACCAGTAGCGTACAACATCATATCTATAGATACTGTTTTCATACCAACATTTAACATATATTCTTTTATTGTCATTTCCTATATTTGTGTTAGCAAACAAATATCCGCAGGTAAGAACTAGTCAATAAAATATTAACGTATGGAATATGCCTGGCATCACTTAACTTGTAAATGGGATCACTGTTTCGATGGGCATCACTGCCATTTACCCATTAAATAAATTTTATTCGTGTTAGGACGCCGGCGGGGTGGCAATACGAGAGCTTTCAAATATGGCAAAAGATAATTGAATGATGCAGAATTTATTTGGGTCTCTCAATTTTCTAACCTAACGTCGTCTTAAGGAAATTGCTGTACATTATTATAACAAAGGCAAGCGGCCTTATTCTACTACGGTACATATTCTAATAAAGATGCATTACTGTTTCGTATTGTTATTAACAAAACGTCATTCACTCATACATTCGTTCATTATTATGGCAATAAGTCATTTGGAGATTTTTGAGTTCTGATGTAGTAGAGCTTGTACCAATTGTTCTCATGTTGGTGTACTAATAAGTTTTCTAGATATTCCATGAAGAAGATACAAAAAGTTTTCCAGAAATTTCCATTATTGGTTCAGTGTACCTCACTGCGGAATGGAATGGAAGTGAATTTTTGTAATATACGAGCCAAACTGAACAAGACGCGTGTCTTTCGCAGAATCCTCGCGCAGTATCGGAAATTCCCGCAGCTACTGTAGTGTATATGTTACACTATTGACATAAACACGCGCCCTTACTTGGTATATACATAATTATAATAATAATAATAATAATAATAATAATAATAATAATAATAATAATAATAATAATAAGTTTATTTGTCTCCACAAATTAGGTTACACATTATTTGGTGCAGAGATCTTATTAAATAAGATGACAAAATTTGTAGGAAACTGGAATCTAAACTAGATCAGACATCTGTATCTTAGGCTTCCAGGCCTCCCAACTCGAACTTAACAATTTCAAAAATTTTTACCAAATTTAGCAGAGATACATAATCAATGCAAATATTTTATGTATATTAAAAAGAAGCAACAAAGAGTAGGCATTTAAAACAATTGTGTATGAGTAAGTATGTGTGTTAGTGTATGTGTAAGCATTTATGTATGATTTGTTGTAGTGTATATGTGTGTGTGTGATGTTGATCGATTCAATTTATTGCCACAATTACCTTTCCACTTCAATTAAATTTTCAGTATCAACATAGTTTAACATATTTAAATGACAAAATAATTTCTTTTTTAATTCAAATTTACTGGTATTTGCAATATTCAATTTTTTATTCAATATATTATACAGTCTTATTATAATCCTAGTAAATTACTTTAACGAAAACTGTAACCAGAGTTCAGCTCTATTCGCAATTAAAATAAACGGCAAAGATAGATAGATAGATATCTTCACAAAAAAAGAACTGCATCAAGCTAAAAACGATCTTAGGTAAGAATACAAAACAGCGAATTCAAAGTACAGCGATGTTTACTTTCTTAAAACCCAAGTGTTGAATCTATATATCCTTTTTACGATGCAATAACAAGGAATGTAAAGAAAATTTTCTTTCGCACTCGGTTTTTAAAATCGCATTTAAAAATAATTTGTAATTATTATTGTAGTCCGTTTCTTGCGTCAGTTATAATACAGTTTTTACGGCTCGGAGTACCTTGGCCCTTTTGAGGCAATCTTCCAACCACTTTAACACAAAGATCAAAGGACAAGAAAATGTCTTCTAAATTTCATTCACTGAATTATATATAAAATTGTTCGTCTCATAACAGGTTCTAGAAATGAAATAAAATTTTAGGTTTCGATATGGGTTCGAATCCAGGATCGCACCTCTGGATTTTTCGGAATTCACGTGCGAAATTTCATTTGAAATTTACTATGAGCTTCTCGGTAATGGAAAACCTGCACATCGAAGAAGGATCACAACTCTCGGAGAACACGTGAAGTCCCCACCCGCATTGGGCCAAGGTGGCGGACGATGGCCTATAATCCTCGCCTGAGAGGGAACCCGTGCCCAGCAGTGGGACGTATAAACTGGTTGATGATGATAATGTTTCTTTAAGACATTATGGTTAAATAAATTCAAATTCAAATTCAAATTCAAAATAATCTTTATTTCATAGGTAAGCATTATTACACTTGAAATCGTCACAATGGTTAAACTCTACCGCTCATTCGTAAGGCAGATTCCCCTGAGAAGAATGAGCAAGAAACTCTAGGGGTTGCTCTTTGTAAATAACATTTACAATATTTTTTTTTTATTTGAAACATCAGAGATCGAGACTACCTCCATGAGCTAAACGGGTTACTACCACGGATTTTTGTCATCCAAGTACGCAGAAGTTGTATAATAACCTTTAGTATAAAGTTTTTGTTTCACTATAGTTTTAAACCTCGTGAAAGGCAAATTTTGTATATCAACCGGAATCTTGTTATAAAAGCGTATACATTGCCCTTTAAATGATTTTTTGAGAAAAAATTTTTAAAAGCTTATAAATTAGACACTGACGGTCGCGACATATTTATTTCTCTCGTGAGTTTGGGTGTAATTCGTGGTTGTTTATATGTGTGTGTCCATGGCATCCGCGATACTGGGTTTCTCTAGTGCGGGGCTATGTTGAGTATGTGCGTTATTATTATTATATTATTTCACCGCTCGTGGGTATGTAATAATAATTTAGTAGCAATATCTCCTTATGAAAGTGTACGTCCAGGGCAGTATTGCCACCTCATCTATTTCGGCCGCCAAGCAGTAATGTGAACATTACTGCGTTCCGGTTTTGAAGGGTAAGGATGCTGGTGGAATTACGGGACTTATCAACTTATGTCTCAGGGTGACAGGCGCAGTGACAGTGCCCCTCAGATCTTTGTGATTTAAAGCTGTAAGTTGTACTGCAACTGTTATAGACAGGCCTGTTGCTTATCACCAGGTGCACGATTTGTGCATCCCGTCATTCGGTATCATAAAAAAAAACAAACAAAAAGCAAATAATTGTGGTTTTCGGGATGATAGTAAGTCACAAACAAATGCAATAGTAATAGTGCAATGTAAGCAAAAATTAATGACTATTCGTACAGTAATCTACAAAAATGCACCTCCACACCTAGTTATTAATAATTAAAATCATTTAAACTAAACCTCAGTAAAATCTGTTTCAGGTTATTAACTTCATAAAAACCAAAGTAATCTTTATTTCATAGGTAAGCATTATTACGCTTGAAGTCGTCACATTGGTTAAACTCTACCGTTCATTCGTAAGGCAGATTCCCCTGAGAAGAATGAGCAAGAAACTATTGGGATTGTAAATAACATTTGTATACATTCAACATTTACAGTATTTTTTTTTGTTTTAAAACATCAGAGATCGAGACTACCTCCATGAGCTAAACGGGTTACTACCACAGATTTTTGTCATCCAAGTACGCAGATGATGTAGGTGCCTTTAGTATAAAGTTTTTGTTTCACTATAGTTTTAAACCTCATGAATGGCAAATTTTGTACATCAACCGGAATCTTGCTATAGAAGCGTATACATTGCCATTGAATTTGTGACTTTGCGAAGACGGCTATCAATTACAGCTGGTTGATTTTTATTCCTCGTATTAATATTATAAATAAGTCGTCTTAAGACATTATTAGTATTGGGGTGCAGGAAAAGAGTCACGATGCATGACGTGTTAATCATATTCCTATTATATTTGGGCAACAATCAACGAGTAGGTACCTTACGCCGAATGAGAAATCTTTTTATCATGGCAGCCATTTCTCGCGGTGGTCAACGTGGCGTCATCGATACTATAAGAAGATTGACATGTGTTATTTCTGAATTATATTATTCTAACCAAGTCCAAGCTACCCAAAGTGTATGAACCCCTGGAGGTCTAAAAGATGATCGTAGGGGATCCGTGTTAAGTCACAAATATTTTGAAGGTACACAAAAACCTATCAGAGGTTCGTGAAGATGATCGGCGATGTGACCCGCGTCATTTCATCGAGTTTTTGAAATAGTTTTCTAATAATATCCTAATGTCACTATTATTTATTGATTTTTTTATTTTTTTTTATTTAATAGTTTATTGTACAGGAAAAATACAAGTCACAAATAATACAAGCGAAATTAAAAACAAAAGGTTCTGCTTATTTCTAATAGAAATTTCTTCCTGCAGACCTAAATACAGGACACTGTAACTAAAAGAACTAGAAATATGTGCACAACAAAACAAGCAAAAAAAAAATATAAAATTATTTATATATTATATTAGATTTGTAAGTAATTTCTGCACCTACATAGATAGATAATTTGATATTATATTTATTAGATATTATAATTTGAAAAAAAAAATGTGTTCTTTATCATGAAAAACTATATTTTTAACAATAATATACATTTGTTATAATTATTAATACAAAGATCGAACACTCAGAAAAAAATCCTTCGATCCGGGCGGATTCGAACCGACGTCTTCTAGCGAACCGTGCCAGACGCTATGCCAATTAAGCCACGGAATGAATTAGCGGACCTCACGAATTCTTCTATGTGCTTGCTTGTTGGATCTTTCTATCTGGTTTTAACGACTTTTTCGCCGTAGCGCCATCTATGAAAGTATTTCGTCAGGAAGGATTTCTAAGTGTTCGATCTTTCTATTAATAATTATAATAAACTAGTGGAGTAATTTCGCAAAAAAAAATTCATGGTGGACAAACATCCTCACATTCAATTATACACCTAATAATAGACATTTGTCAGAACGGAATTATTAACAAAAGAAGCGCTAGTAACACATCATGTGACTTCACCACCATTCATAATAATTTTGATGATAAGGCTGATGGAATTCTACCACCTACTAAATTAAGTAAAGAATTGAATAGTTAATAACTATTTGACATCCCGCTTTGTAGATCTGTCGTGCACAACTCATGCAAGTTGTAAACATACAGATCCTGACAATGTAAAAAAGTACACTTTTTCTACCTATCTACATGTAATTGTTTCATCTGAGAGGACAGAATAAACTATTTTTAGAAGATGTTATTGTACCATAAAAATTTTCGCTTAGGGGTCCATGATTTAGTTTCAGTAGTGGTAAGTGGTCCAAAACCGAGATAAGTTTGGGAATCACTGTTCTAAGCCTATGTAATATTTACAACAAGGCCATCAACAGGGCTAAAATGCCGTATTAGCAAAATCATAATATCATTGATTGACAGTTCATATTACGGATTTTCAAACAAAACAAAGAACGCAATTCATCTATTTCACAGTGTTCTATGGAGACCTCCATAGAACTTACTATATACAATGAATCTGCCAATGCAGCCTTTTTAGGCCTCGGAGTTCTAAGACTTGTCTAATTAGTTTCAAATCTGAAACTAAAACTAACTAAAACTTGCTGGAAATATAACCGACCTGAAACAATAATTCTGCAAACTCTGCCGAATTTTCCTGCGAACACAACACAGGGCGGGCGGCGACGAGTCGCGTCTCAGCGGCGCCCGCCCAGTCGCCTCTTGCCGCCCGCCCAGCGCGCACGTCATCCCATCTCAGTACTAACCTCTTTCCGTGTCTATCTTACAAAAAAAAAACCGAAGTGATAGTGACTGTGTATATTCTAGACCTCCACTTCACATAGTGTTCCAGTATTTTTTTATAAACGTAAGTAATTTTCATAATATTTCTTATCCGGGCGGTACTGTCGGCCTTGAGTGTAACTGTATTTTGGTCGACTGACAGTTGGAGACTTTCAGCTGGTTGGCATTTTAATTATTATGACTAGTATTATAGTAAATAATTTGAACCGTGCTTGCCGATAACGTAGTAGTATTAACTTCTGGCTTTAAACGATTAAAGTATTGCTTATTTTCTAAGTACCATCAACGTATCAGATCGAGAACGTTCTTTAAACGTCATAACTCATAAGAATAAATAACAGTTAAAATGTTTATGTGAAGTAAGACAGAAAGAAGTATGTCTTGGTCATAGGGAGACCTGTAGTTTATAATCTGGCCCATCCGTAGATTGAAGTACGCAATGTATCTCATAAGTTATTATCTGCTGCTAGATACATGGTATGATTTATAAGGTAGCTATACTTTTCTGGCTCATGTTAACCCATATACGTTCCGCTGTCGGGCATGGGTCTCCTTTAACGAAAGTGTTGTGTTTGTAGATATTAGTTTATCACGGAGGCGCTGTTGAAATGCAAGCATGGTTTTTTCCGAAATATATATTTGTTTACAATGCTGTGATGACAAATTTAATACGTACGTAATACAATGTCGGTTTAACAACTTTTTTTTTTCAAATATGTTTGACGTAACGATGCAGAAAATAATTATGATAAGTCCATAGATTAATCTTTAGCAAAAGTTTTAAGTATTTTGAAATGATTACCTTCGGATTATTTCTGCATAACCACATCCAATTATATCATATATGCTTCATTAATTCGCTCAAAGCATTATGCTGCCACCATGAATGAATTATAAAATATATTTACATTATAGGTATGATAAGAGTTAGAAGTGAAATAAATAGATATTGAAATTAATATATAGGATAAATGTATAGGAGATATAAGAGGAGTGGAAGACCAAAGAAAAGATGGATGGATTGTGAGAAAGACGATATGGATACGAAAAGTACGAATACGGAAATGACGACTGATATTCAAAATTCAAAATCATTTTATTCGTTTGGAATAGGGTACAATACATTATAAATGTTGATCGTAAAATTTAATTAGAACTTAATTATATTACAACTACTATTCAGCCTTAAACAAAAGCATGCAAAATAATAATAAACAATTAAATAATGCGTTACTAAATTAAATTAATTAATGCACCACCTAGCGTAGGAAAAGGACAGGAAGAAGAAGGCCACAGCTGACCGGTCATCAGTCAGCAGTGACACTTTAAGAGTACTACACACGGCGACGTAGGTATAGTCGATTACATTAATGCAAACGCGGGGCTACATCGATACAAACTTTGGCTGTTTTTGCTATTTTCTTATTTATGTACTTATTTATGTTAACTTTATGTAACAGTTTTAACCTTACCACAAAGTTTTTGTTTTCTTTCCTGGATTCAAATTTGTTCCGCAAATGGAGACCTGGCGGTGTCTCATAACACAGGGTATACTTAGTTCGAGCACTAGGTTTGTACAATGACAAGGATACTCTGTATGTTATATACTTCGATATAAGTTGATACTTCACTACAGTGATTGTAGAAGAGAATAAATAATAATAACAATAGTAATAATAACGCACACACTCAACAGTACGCTATATAAATATTTCTCCCGGTCCGGGAATCGAACCTGGGACCTCTGCGTGGCAGTCCGACATGGTAACCTTTCGGCCACGGAGGCAGTTAGTACATTAATACAAATTAAGTTAATACATCGTTATTATAAATGCGCGATTGCACCGCTACAAATGCGCAATTGCATTGATGCAATCGCTTATAAATCACAAGTGTAGCGATGCAATCGCGCGTTGGTATCGCGTTTGCATCGCCGCATGAAGTCGCGCGTGTGTGTAATGTAAAGGTTTATAAATTAGCTACTGCATCGCTGCTAACAGACGACGTGTGTAACCGCTCTAACTGTTGGATTAGACGTGTCGCGAATGTCCCCGTCTCGCTTAAATAGGAGAGGATATTATTAAATAGGAGATATATAAAATTATATGTAGGTGTATAATTTGTTTGTGTTGTTCATATTATTTTTATGAATATCATTTGATAAAAGAACTTATGACGTAAGGCTTAGTTACGAAATAGGCAAGGAGCTCTACCGTTACATATGAGTTTATACTGCCTCGGCTCGAATCCAGTTTTTTTCCCATACTAATACGGTTCATTTTGCCTGAGTCGATCGGCAGGGTCACTGGATTTATATCAGATTTTTTTTTTTTTACAAACGAAATTAAAACCATTTGAAAAATGTATATCGCATACTTATACGTAGTCTATTTAGTTCAGTTGATTAAAAATAATCATTCGTATATGTAAAGTACTTATTGAATACAGCGGTTTTCTTCTAAAATTTCGAGGT
>NW_020653852.1:18222150-18249609 GCF_003589595.1 Hyposmocoma kahamanoa | reverse complement strand
TTTTTTTCGACAATTTAAGTATTTATTTAATAACCGTGTATTTACTTATAACAAACATATACCTACAATAGGACGTTCGGTAACTTTCATTCGATAGCTGTGTTCTGAATAACGTTTGTAGCCTTTGCCGGTCGAGATTTCGAGGAATCGTACGGGTGTGACGTCATTTCGGTTCGGTTTCGAATACGACAGTTTGACGTTCGATTCGGGTGTTGTGAATAAATATGAAAAGAAGTCGGTCGACAAATAAATGAGTTATCGTAACGCTCTGAATCGACCCCTGGTCAAAAAATTTTCGACATGTTTTTTTCTCTATGTTCTGAATAGTGACTCTGCGTTAACTCCGTTGCTCTGGTACTTGCAGAACAGGGAGTTCCCTAGTTTGATACCCGGTAATTGGTGTCTGACCTAATAGTTCGAGGCTCTAAAGGCTCTTGAATCGTTGGAACGCAGAGCCAGGAGACTTATTGGCGAAGATAAGCTCGAACCTAAAATTCAAAGTTGCCTATTTATCGGTTTTCTACTTAATGTACTTCGATGAGTATGCCCGTGAGTTCCTTCAGTTCATTCTCCCCAGCCTTTTTTATCACTGGACATCCAGACGCATACGGCCATTACCCTAATTGATCGATATTCCTTTCAGACGTACTAAGCGCTTTTCGTCATATTTTATTAGACGCACAGCCCAGGAATGCAATTCGCTGCTTGTGGTTGTTTCCGAGGACACACAATCAGAGTGTCTGAAGGTGTGACTGAACTGGCATCTTTAGGGCGAGCTCGTTCCATCGTAGACTCTATCTTTGCTCCAGGGCTAGGTTATTAATTGTTAAGTCTGATGTTTTGCTTTCAGCTTATAGAAATATGTAAATTTACTTGTAACACAACGGAGTTCGTGAGCTTAATTAGTGTAATAGCGCATTTAAAAGCAAAGATCGACTTTGGGTTCCAGTTTTGATTAACCACGTTGTTTGCTATAGTGCAGAGAAATTACTAGTAATGTAGACGAGTCAGTAATAATGCAGTGAAATAACTAATAAGGCACAGGACCGGCTAATATTTAGGAGAATAAATGAGTTCCTTTTGTACTTTTTAAATTGTAATTTTTTTTAATATACCAAGTGACAGGATGAGCAAGTCGTGTACCTGGTGTTAAGCGACACGCCTGTCCATAGCAGTTGCAGTGTCACTTAGAGTCTTAAATCGCAAAATTCTGAAGGATACTGCCTTTGCACCTGTCACCCTGCAACATAAGTTGAAAAATCTCATATGCCTGTAATTTCACCAGCATCAAACACCAGCTCTTACCCTTCAAAACCGAAACACAGTAATGCTCGTGTTACTGCTTGGCGGCAGAAGTAGCTTTTTTTTCATTTATTCTCCATTTAAAATATTTACATTGGTTCTTAAATCTAACCTACCTACTGCAATGCCTTTAATGGGTTTACACGTAGGTGGCTACAGTCATCGCAAAGCATAGTGCGTTTTTTTTTAGAAAAACTAAAATAAACATATACTAAATTAAAAGAAATAATATTAAACTAGAGAAGTTGTAATTGTTACTACTGAAAGGCTGGTAACCCTAATGAGCCGTGACCAGGTTCACGGCAATAAAATGAGAAAACTTCAGGTCCACAGAAATTTATTGTAAATGACTACAACAACTTGTAACAAGGCTAGAAAAGGTGTAAAAAAACAAGTACAACACTATAAAACACTCCCTTACTACGGATTAACAAACAGTCCAGACATTTACCCTAAAAGGGCCGAGTTATGCGGTATTACAGATTGGTATTAAAATTGGCACATGATTAGGAGTAGCTACAAATCTGTATTAAAACTGGTGAAGGAATCAAAATTAGAACTTGAAATTTAAACAGCGCTGTTCGCTGCCGCGAGTGACAAGTGGCGAGTGGTGCATCAGGAGTGACGATGGAACGAAACAACATCAGAATGGCCAGGCAAAGGGATTTTGTAAAGAACGATTCAAAATTTAAAAACGACTGACCAGGAACCGGAGAAAAGGCGATAAAAAGATGGGATGACGATGTAAGAAGGTCACATCGTCACACTACTAATATTAATATTTTAAATTTTTATTACAATAACTGATATTACTACTAACAACAAAAATCAACAATATTAAGAGGGAGCATGAGAAAAAAGTTTTGACGTTGGCTCCGCCCAAATTTGTGAAACAAATATATGCCTGAAGTTCGCGTGACATGCGACAGGAGATGTTGAATTTTGCGCATTAAAAGTACCAAATTCGTTTTAGCGGAATAACTCTAAAACTAAAGGGATTTAAAAAAATCCGTAGTGACAGTTGTCGATCATGCTTAAATATAATTAATTATCTAATTTTTGTCCTAATAACCTGTAGCATTTCGAGGATAAATCGAAAAAATGTGAAAATTAAAGGTCATTTCGTGATTTTTATCTATCGAGGAAACTTTATTGTTTTATGTTTCTGATTAATGTCTATGCTTGAATATATCATGTAGTTACTCATACAATATTTTATTTTTAACTTTAAAGTGGATATACCCCTCTAAAATCAAATCGAAGATTAGGAATTTTTCCTCTGCTCCTTCTTAATACTTGATCACATGTTTCATCAAACAGTACTAGAATATTGTTTGATAAAAAATGCCTTCAACCTATTTATGCATTATTTTACATTTTAACATATTAGTATTTTCTGTATAAGGTAATGTGTTTAACGTATCAGGCAGCATGTAATACTTGTTCTTTGTCCACATACATTTTAATACTTAGGTAAATTGTAAGTCGGTTAAGTATGATAAACTACACAAATTAGAAGGTCTCTTTTTGTTCTATTTCATGTATTAGTGTGGTAAGGTGGCAGTACTTCCCTGAGCAAACTATTTCACAAGGAGCTTTAGTATTACTGAATTAGATTGCTATTTTTAACAATCTCGTAACAACTATGACATTTTAGCGTTTACTCGTAATTGAATTCTCTTCCGTCTAGTGTGTCACGTATCTTAGTTTCAGTTCATGCCCTCGACACGGTGTGGCTGGGCCGCGCGGCCAATATATTTTTAACTTTGGTTTAATCTCGTTGCAAAACAAATATTGCACAAGATGGTTGAACAAAATTCCCTGAATCGTGTGTTAGCGCCAGCCATACATTGATCGCTACTTCGAATTGCAAACAACAAATACCAACACGTAGAGTAATTAGTTGTGGGTTTGATTCAAGTAGAATCAATACAAAATGAAATTGCAATGCGAGAGACAGTGGTGGAGGATTGGAGTGTTTAATCGAGGAGAGATAACGTGCGAGTTTTCTTTTTCTTGAAAGTAGATTTCCGTGACAATTTTTGTCTATGTGAATTATGAAGTAATTATAATATTAATTTACTGAATATCATTATTTTTACTACTGTATATTTTCTTTACTAGTTTGGTATTATTATAACATGACATTGGAATGGTATAAAATTATTTTTCTTTCTTTTTTTACGACACCAACTGACAGGACGAATGTCGTGCGACACGCCTGTCCATAACAGTTGCCATGCCACTTAGAGCTATAAATGTCTGTATATAATTAGTAGAAACAGTTGTTTAAACAGCAACACCGAGCCGATAAAATAGAATATAAATACTATTGAGTTCTCTTTCGTGTTCCCATGGGAGTTGGGAAACCGTTATCGTTTATTTATATTGTTTGATATCTTTACATTTTACAGTTATACTATAGCCAATATACCATTGTGATTTTGATAGATCGATTTTAGAGTTTACAACTCTACACGTTTACTTAAATTAGCGTGACTGCTGTGAGTATGGTATTAGTTATTAATAATATAGTAGTTTTTAATAGCACTAGAGTTCCATATGAAACAGTTCGTTAAGGGAAGTACTGTTATTCTTTTCTTTCTTACGTCACTGCCACCTTACCTAATTATGGTTGTGGCTTATGCTGATTGAAGTCCTTTTGCGTATGCCACAACCACATATATGACAGTACAAAATTTGTAGCCGATATATTTTTGTCAGATTTGTGTTATTTTACGTTGTTTTTTTTATTTTGTTTATTAATTCTTTTAATTTTGTCTGTGTTATCATTTTTTTTGTATTTTTATGTGTTGTGGCGTTACAATAAATGTCTATTCTATTTTATTTCTCCCGCCAAGCTGCGTTCCGGTTTTGAAGGGTAAGGGTGCTGGTGATATTCCAAGGATTCTCACGAAGCATTTCGTTTCCACATTTATATGGCGAACGGCTATGGAGCGGAATTCTCTGCCTTGCGGACTTATTCCCTGAGCGGTATAACTTTTCAACCTTTTCAAGGCGAGAGTGAATAGGCGTTATTTAGGTGTGCATATTCCGTAATTGACCTCATCGTTACTTTCCATCAGGTGAGATGGAGGTCAAACGTATGATTCAAATTTAACTTTTTAATTAAAAAAATGCAGGCACGTGAGACTTATGTATCAGGGCGACGGGCACAGCGGCAGTGCCACTTAGATATTTGCGATTTAAAGCTCTGAGTGGCGCTGCAACTGCTGTAGACAGGCGTGCCTCTTACCACCAGGCGCACGCCTTGTTCATCCCGTCACTTGATATAAAAAAATTGTTGTAACATCGGAAAGTTATTTCTCATGTTCGTTAATGCTCTTCATCCAATACAGACCGTTTGGGCTACTAAAATCGTCACCAAAAGTTATCTTAACTCCTTAGAAGAGTCCTATGCCCTGTAGTGGAACGCAAACATTCGGCCAAGTTTATGTGTCCCGAAAAACGTAGCATCCTACTTTCTTTCATTTTCCTTAATTTAACATATACATGCCACTCAGCTGTCCCTCAATAATATAAAATATGGATAAAATCCCGATTTAACAAAATCTGGAACGTAATTCAAGTGTAACAATTTCTCAAATTAGAGTCGTGTGAGATCTTGGTAAACTTTGAACGTAGCAAGACCCGCTTGAACAGCGTAATTAAGAATTTAAAGCAACTTGCATATATAATGGAGTAAGATGAAGTTTCCGAAGATAAACTGAACTTTAAGCAGGGTTCATTCAATTCACCAACACCTTGAATTGGTGCGTTTGATCTAAATAAGGCTCAGGTGCTATTTCCAGCAGGTTATTTACTATCTATATGTATGTTAGTAGGATTACTTCTAGAGCTCCTTGTGAAAGAGCGCGTCCAGGGAAGTACTGCCACTTTACCTACTTCTGCCGCCAAGCAGTAACGTGATCATTACTGCGTTTCAGTTTTGGAGGGTAAGGTGTTGACGAAATTACAGGCACATGAGACTTGTCAACTTATGTCCCAGTATTCGGACCCACTTCGGATGTCGCTTATGCTCCAAGTCCGATTCCAATCCGAGAAAATACGAATAGGTATCGCTTGTACATCTGAGATAAAATATTCTTTGGGACACTTTGGACCGTCATTTCTCGGATTTGGAACTGATATGAATTGGATGTTCTGCGCAAGCGCTCTTACAGTGAACCAGTTCGCTGCATTTTCATTTGTTTTTCGGAACATTTATTATTAACTTAAACTTTGACTCTTATCTATCTACATAATACATGCAATCACGGACAATGTTATTCAAGGCTAAATTTTTAATATGAATCCATTTACTCCATCCGATTTCGATCTGAAATAAAACAAAAAATCATACCTTTCGAAACTTGTATAAATTACAAGCCTTCTCGTTTCCTTTGTCACGGAGAGAAAATGTATATTTATTTTCTTCCGACAACTTGTACTTATTGTTTTGTATATTAGTCGATAGTTTTTTGGAACTAGACGCGGCTTATCATTCAACTGCCACAAACTATAGCGAAGTTCATTTAACTTCGTAGGAAAACTAGTTTTTTCTTATCTTTTATCTACATTATAGATGTAAGTATAGATGTTATTTACGGCTATTATAATGTAGATAGTGAGGTAGTCTTTGTGTTTATGATATCAAGTGACAAAACGACGTGATCCTGGTAGTAAACAACACGCCTCTTTATTGGATGACACACCATCAACTTAACATAAAACAATCTTAGAAAAAAATATACATACGTTGACTATACAAATTGTCAAGTCGCTACGGGTGTATGCAGCACTAAAAAAATTGAGTTTGCCACTGTAAAACAAAGAATAATATAAAATAAAAAAAAACCTAATTAAAAATGGCAAATTATAGCAATAATTAATTTTAAGGGATTTATTTTTACATGAAAGATATCTATGTCACTGTCTTTGATCACAGTCGAGACATTGTATGACTGCATGAGTCTGTTGAAGGTTCCGAGATAGTTCGGCTACTAGACAAAACAAATGATTTGGCAATTAGGATCGGATTCGTATCAGGTGCAGTGCCACTCAGAGCCCAAAATCGCAAAGATCTGATGGGCACTGATGCAGCGTCCGTCACCCTGAGACATAAGTTGGTAAGTCCCACGTGTCTGTAATTTTACCAGTACCCTTACCCTTCAAAACCGGAACGCAATATGCTCACTGTAGATACAGGTAAGGTGACAGTACTTTCCTGGACGTACTTTTGCACAAGGACCTCTACTGTTACTAAAGGAGGTTTTCAAATCAAATTAAAACAAAAATATATTTATTTCGTAAGTAAGGAAACTTCCAATTACATTAAGAAATCGTAACATTGTTTGACCACTACCATTGAATCGTCGATTTCCCTGAGAATGTTGCTCGTAGTAAGTAAATATACCTTGTGACCGGGCCAAAATCGGGTAGGTGAACGCACTGACTGACTTTGGGTTGTTTCTTCGATAGTTGTGTTGGTCGCCGGTCTTCATGCGTCTGCTCAGGGGTAATGGGGAAATGCATTAATTCGTCACGAATTTTATCGCGCTCACCCCGACCGGAGCGGAGTCCGCATTGTCGCCGCGCAGCAACCGCGTGCGTCTAACTGTCACGGCAAAATACACTCTATTTATTTAGCTTAGTTACGCGTTAGGGCACGCGGGCGGGCTGGCTTGAATTTGGTCTACGCGCCAGCAACGCGGACTAAACTCGGCGACCGGACGGTCGTATTATTCAGAGGAATTTAAGTATTATTGGGTAGTAAATAAAATTCAGATTCGCCATTAACGATGAAGGCGTGGTTACTGGGCATTTGCCGCGCGAAAACTTATCCTCGTGTAACTGGACGCTTAGGGGGTTGTCGCGCAACCCACTTTAGTCTCTCATAGATTGTTGATGTACTTAGATGATTTTCCGTATTGCCGTTGAACACCTACTAGGTTGATATCGCGTCGAAGAGACCGTTCGCTAGCGCAGCGTAGTTGCAACAGAACCAGCCATAACGGAGAACATCCTACGCTCAAAATCAGTGCGTTTTTGGGATAAGAATAGAGGGGAGGTGGGTAGATCATTTGTGCATTTGCGAGGATGCCTATTTATTCAAACACAGGCACATTAGTAATGGTGGAGCAAACCTGTGTTCACCAAACCCGTGCTGCCAACCGCGTACAAGTTGATGATGATAAAAACTCGAAATGAAATGAAGAGAAAGCGATTCATGAAAGCGGTTCGATATGTTTACAGAAAAGGAAGATCGTGGAAAAATCCTTCGTCCTTTATTGAAGGACGAATTCGTAATCAGTGATAAGGAAGGGTATAAGGGTCTGATAAAGTGGGACGCATAAATCGGTTGGCATCCACTTGTAGTTTTGCAATATGTTTTTTGAAGACGTTCGTAGTCATTCACTGTATCACTATCGTGTGACGTGAAATTGTTCCGACGAGTAGGGAGAAAAATAAAAAATCATGTCGTGTATTCATACCCTAATAAAGCCACATATAATCATACGTCAAAATGCTTTTATCACATGAAAGTGAATGTATTCTGATATTACGAACTACTTGAAACATTTTTTTTATATGTGATAAGATAACTAGTGATCGGAGTGGGAGTTAATCTAACTAAAGTATGGACGTTTTCTCAGTATGGACATACACATTTCGTCATGAATGCGTATAAAATTTCTTATTTTTAACCGATTTCAAAAAGGAGGAGACTCTCAATTCGACTGTATTTTTTAACCGACTTGAAAAAAGGAGGAGATTCTCAATTCGACTGTATGTTCTTTTTTTTTTCTTTTTTTTTTGTATGTATGTTACGCGATAACTCCGGTATTTGTGAACCGATTTTCATGATTCTTTTTTTGTTGGAAAGGGGGTATTTCCATAGTGGTCCCATTTCATTTTGAAGAAAATCATCCATCTCAAAGGGTGGCTGTTCACGCATGAAGATTCATTTTTATAAATAGCGCCTAACTTTAATTTAGGAGCAATTACTTTTAGCAATTATTTAGTTGATTTTGCTATTTCTCCAATTCAAGGCGTTTTTCTCTCGATATACTTTGAGTAGTGTCGTATTGAGAACCTATTTTTATTATCTCCAGTGTCAAGTCCTGTATAGTGGCGAACTAGGGGATATTTCAATAACACTTAGCAAATAGACGTAATTCCACGTACTTTTGAGGTCGGTTTTTTTAGTACTCTGTACTGAGATTATTTATATTTAAGATGCGATAACTTGTGGACCGATTTTGATGATTCTTTATTTTTATTTTAAAAAGATTACCTAAGTGTTGGTCCTATTTAAATTTAAAGAAAATATTTCACTTCTAAAGGTAATAAACTAGAGAATTAATTCGGCTTAGTGCACTTTCCGGTAACCGATTTCAATAAAACTTGGTAAATAGACGTAATTCCACGAACTTTTGAGGTCGGTTTTTTTTAGTAAGTGCTCTGTACTGAGATTATTAAACATTCCAAAATATAAGTTGCCTCCTTTTTATCTGAAATAGCTAAAGTATTTAAACTTATAAAAACAAGTACAATATTATTTTCCGAGAAAATAATTTCTAGCAAATACTTAATAGGAAATAATAATTTGTCGCTAATGTAATCAAATTTCAATAAATAATGTGTATATTCAAATATAATCTGTTCCAAAAAGTCACGTGAATTGTAGAAGGGAATGTCCACGTTATTCTTTAGTTTAGCTAAATTAAGTCCATCAATTCCGATCACTGGTGATAACTCTCCTAATTAATCATAATAAGTTGATTAATTTAATTAGCAGAACCTTTAAACCTTTCTCTTTCTTGAAAAGTTATCATTTCACAGATGTAGCCTTCTTCTTTTTATCGTATCGATATCATAGACTCTACAATTCGGCCCAAAATGGCTAGCACGTGCATGAGAGCGACATAAGGCACAGAATACTGCTATTCTAGTAGCAGTAGAGCTCCTTGTGAAAGAGTTTGTCCAGGGAAGTAATGTGAGCATTACTGCATTGCAATTTTGAAGGGTAAGGGTGCTAGTGAAATTACAGGCACTTGGGACTTGTCAATCTAGACTAGTGAAATGCCTTGCAATTTCAAATAAACGAAAAGTTCTCACGATTGATTTTATTTTATACCGACTTCAAAAAAGGAGGTTCTCAATTCTACTGTATTTCCTTTTTTGTTTTGAATGAAAATTATGTCTTTACGATTTAAAGCTCTAAGTGGCACTGCAACTGCTATGGACAGATGTGTCTCTTTCCACCAGGTGCACGACTTGTTCGTCTCGTCACTTGGTGTTATAAAAAAATCCCGCGCTTTACTCACGTCACTGTTAGCTATTATAGTGAAAGAGCAGGCTCTAATGCAGAACGATATTGGGACATGCTAGCTATCGCGTTACAAGTATTTGCCAGCAGGCTTAAGGTACTCGCCTATTGTTGCTGACACGTATTCAGTAACCGGGCGACCGGAAAAAGATTTTTTTAAATTAAAAAATTATTTAATACTTTTTTTTATTTAAATGTAAGTTTGCATTTGACCTTCATCTCACCTCATGGAAAGTGACGATGAGGTCGACAATGGAGCATGCACACCTAGATAATGCCTATTCACTCTCGCCTTGAAAAGGTCCAAGTTATAACGTTCAGGGAACAAGTCTACTGGCAGGGAATTCCACTCCATAGCCGCTTGCCATATAAATGTGGAAGCGTAACGCTTCGTGCGAATCTTTGGAATATCCACAACATAGGGATGGAAGACAAGCCTACACCTAGTCCTCCGATGATGGAAAGGGGAAGGTGGAATTAAATCGTGTAATTCATACACAATACACGATAAGTACCATTTGAATGGAAGCAATGACAAGTCTGACTGAAAATGAATGAACTAAAAATTTATTAAGTAATACATCAAATGCGTCGGTTGCGTTCTATGTACGTTAGCGGGCAGTGCTAAGGCATTGGTCCTTCGTGAATATAACGGTTAACTCTTGTAATAAAACATTTGTTTTTCTGCTCTCGTAAGTCTGTTTTTATGAGGAACAAAGGACTTTGAGATGTAAGATTAAATAAAACAAGAAAGAAATGAAGTTAGGTACCTGCTTTACGAAGAACATTGAACCCCGTGATATGTTAAGTCTCAAAGTTTACGTAGTGAACCTTCTGCACACAGGCGACCTGTTTCTAAATAACAATATTCGATTGTATATATATTTTAGGTTATATTATCTATACTGGATTTTTAAAAAGACGAACAAAGCAAATTTCTTTTTGATGTCAAAAGTCAAAGACGTTTCGGGTTGGTATAGATGACAGACGGCCTGGTTCAGGTGGTAAGTTTTGAAGGGTAAGGGTGCAAAATTACAGGCACCCGGGACTTGTCCACTTATGTCTCAGGGTGCCGGGCGCAGTTTCTGAGCCCGTCAGATCTTAGCGATTTAAAGCTCTGAGCGGCATTGCAACTGTTATGGACAGGCGTGTCGCTTACCATCAGGCGTATGACTTGTTCGTCCCGTCAATTAGTATCTTATAAAAAAAGTATTTATTTATTTGATACTACGTAAACGTACATTCAAATTTTGGGTTATCTATGGTATTTTGTTATTCTTATTTTAAGTGTAGCACCAACCTAGTTTTGTTTTTGTTTGAGCAATAGTTAATTGGAAGATAATGATTTAAGGCACTAAGACCTTACTGTACTGTTCTAAAAAGTTTCAATAACTAAAAAGAATATAATTTCATAGATTTCTCATAGATGGCGCTACGACTAAAAAGTCGTTGAAAAACCAAATACAAAGACACGACGCAAGCACATAGAAAAATTCGTTGGGTCCGTTGGTTCGTTTCGTGGCTTAGTTGGTATAGCGTCTGGCACGGTATGCAAGAAGACGTCGGTTCGAATCCGACTGGATCGAAGGAATTTTTTCTGAGTGTTCGATCTTTGTACTAATGGAGTGATTACGAACAAACTAGTGGAGTAATTTCACAAAAAATAATTGAATATCATTTCAATAAAAATTTAAAAAACTAAAAAGAAGTTATAATTACCTTAAAATCAAATTTTCCAACAAATTTGACAACAATGTCTACAGTAAAGCTATTTTGGTCGCAGTATCCGGAAATTCATTCTACATGAAATTGAGTCACGTGTTTGAGTTAAATACGCCATGTTCGTACAGAATAGCTTCCTATATGACTGTGACGTAATTCCTAAAAACACTACGTCTAAAGTAGTACTTTCCTTGAAAACATTTTCATCAAAGTCTCGACAAAATAAATACGACGTAAATCCAATTTGAATGCGGCAAAAACAAGGAGTGAGCGGTCAAACGCCATGCGCCATGCCGGAAATTGCCGCTGGCCGCCACTGCCGCGTCGCTTTAAATCCGTTTTCCGTCAGTCACTATGTTAAGTATATTTCAATCCAATTTAAGAAAAATGTGAACAAACCTGTTTCTTTAACCACCTATTGCCGCGTGTACATTAAAATGTTCATAATACGTGATGTAATTCTGACATATTTTGTTCATATTATGATCACGTAAATACCCAGTGTATCGTATTCAAATAAAGCGTTCTATATTCTTTATGATCAGCATAGTGTAATTGAAAAATACGTTTTCACCTCATTCGCTTGGAAAGGCGTTCTTTCTCATTAGAAATCTGCGCGCAAAAGCATTTTCGAAATTCGAACTTGACGACGGACTGTGGTGCACCTAACTGGAACGAAAAAAAAACGTAATAACACGTTCAACTACACGATTTGTCATACATTATTTATGTAATATAAATCCGTTAGTATATTTTATTCTTATTATTGTTCACATTAAATTGACAACGGTAACTAATTTTGTTTATTAAATTAGTTTAATTCTCGAAGAACTAAACTGGATTGTTATAGTTCAACTGTTTTTCTTTCTTATCTACCATTTTCCTTGCTATAGTGAGGTGAAAATTTGTGTGTTTCGCTCGGCAGCAAAGTGCCTTGAAAAGTGCTTCGCTCAGGATCTTAGTTCAATACAAGCACTAGCGTCAAAAAACAACTTTGCAGCCCTGCATAACAAATAACTACAAAACTGAGTATATTTAGTACCTTTTCATGAACTTCGAGCGTTTAGCATTGTTCCCATTGTTTTTTGATGGGTCTTAGGAGGTTAAAATTATTACACAATCATTTACTAAATGTAATAAGAATCGAAACTACGTTTGGATGTTGCCAACTGGCTGGAGCAGTGGTTCAAACTAGGGATGTAACGATAACGATACCGATACCGATACCGATATATCGGCCGATATAATCGGCAGGCCGATATATCGGCAACGCCGATACAACACAGCCGATATTAACCAGTTCAAAAAGCGCGCGAAACGTACGACGCGTGCGACGTTGCCGCTCTTGTATAATATAAATGTTTTTTTTCCATTCTCATTACTGATTTTTTATTAATTAAGTATTTTTCCTTCAGTTCTCAGGACCTAAATTAATAATAATGTGGTGTTTCATACATATGAAATAAATAACTTTGAAGGGAGACGTGTGTATGTATATGTATACCTGTATGTCTACATATGTATGTGATGTCTACATATGTGATGTCAATATCTTAATAACTCAACATCTTAATAACTTCCGTCAAATTTGTTTAACAAACATGAAGCACTTATCTACGCCATCAATATCGGTATCTGTATCGGTATCGCCGATTATTTTTGTTTAAAATCGGTATCGGTATCGTATCGGCAAAAACATGTATCGTTACATCCCTAGTTCAAACCTTTGTCAATCGTTGTTCAACAGGCCGCTAGAGCACTGTGTTTTTTACCAATTTAAGTGAATATCGAGTTCTTAAGTTTTGGCGATTATTACACATAGGAAATGAAACTATTTTTCCGGATTAAATCGCGTATATTTTTTTTCAAACAAATCTACGTTTCGGGCCCTTTATAGGTCCCATGGTCACGATTGACTGAGGTGGTACAGTCATCAACCAGTTACGTCTAATATTAATGCAGACCACCCTATTTTTTCACTATAGATACAAAAGTAATTAATTAAATACCTTGTTTTTAATTTTGTAAAGAAACATTCTAATTTACGCTACATTATGTTTAACAAATTATTTTATTTTAACAATATGAATTTTTAGAATAAATTGAAACATATTAATTAGTACTGCAGTCTTATTTCAGTTTAGGATTTTTCACTAGAGGACATACTGAATCCTAAACTTATGGTACGGAGAAACTATCTTCCCTGTTGAAATTAGGATGATTTTTTAATTTCAATGGCCTGTCGCAGCATGCTGGGTAACGGATTTCTTTTGCAAGGACCTAGGGTTTGTCAAACTTTATTGAATGTGTAGGTTTATCCATGACAATTTATGTGAATTATATTTAAATACATTATTTTAGTACTTACCTGTTACTATAATTGTTCACTCGCTCGTAAACATACATACTTTACTGTATTTAATTCACTTTACAACAGGGTTCAAAGTGATAATTTATCATTGAAATTATCCTGAAAATTACCACGATTATCGTTCTTTTTTTTCTTTATTTGGTTCACAACTGAATGTACACACTAAATCAATTACATAAAAATAAAGAAGTCATTTAAACAAGTCAGAGCGTGCACATCGTTCTCACTGTGAACACAGCATGATATACTAGTAATTATTGGTTTCAAGAAAAATAAAGTTATAAAACTGTTCCTACATACTATCTAAAAACAAATAATACAAAATAAAATAAAACAGTTTTAACGTTTAAAAACATAAGGATAACAATAATCTCCTAAAAGAAAAGACAAATACGATTATATGATGAACAGATACGATATAAACATGAATGTTGAACGTAATAAGTAATGAATGTGTGGAAGACTGAATGTTCTTCTATTTACGAGAGAGCTAGAAGGACGAGGAATGTTGAAGTTAATTTTCTGTATTAATAGAGAACTGTCGATGTGCCCATTTATTAGTTTATGCAGAAATATAAGATCGCTTATATTTTTTCTTTTCTATACTGAAACAATTTCAAAATGGACTAATCTAGATTCATACGTGACTAACTATCGACAAAGGTTGTTTGAGTAAAACAGGTGACATAGGAGCCTCTCTTGTATCTTCTCTAACCGGTCAATGTGTATCTTGTATAATGGACTCCAGATGGGGCTACAATACTGGAATATACTACGCTTATAAAAATTAAAAAATATAATAGAAACTTAGTCGTCTCTAAAGAATTTGGTTCGCCTTGACACAAATCCGGCAAGTCGGGAACCTTTCTTAGCAATAGAGTCTATGTGTTCTCTAAGATCTAGCTTAGTGTCCACAATAACACCGAGATCACGTATGCTGAAGACCATCGCAGGTGTCTTTTTTTAGAAAAATTTGGAAGAATTTATCATCATACTATTTTTTATGATACTATGTGACGGGAGGAACAAATTGCACGCCCAAACGTAAGCGACACGACGACGCACAGGCGTCCATAACAGTTGCAGTATCGTACAGAGCTTTAATTCACAAAGATCAGAGGGGCACTGCCACTGCACCCGACAGGTCGCAGACCCTAAACACTCGCCTGAGAGGATAACCGTACCCAGCATTGACGACAGTTGTTCAGTATGACAGGTGAACAGAAAATCTTTCTTTAGACTTTTGAAGTCGATTCACATCCCTCTATTACTATCAATTCTAAGAGGAAGTAGGAAACATTATTATTCCGTCCATTAGGTAAAACCCGCATGAGGCGATCCACGTCACAGATACTGTTTTACGGAAATTGCCCCCTGCCCACATCGCCTCCGTCATATCCGCAAACCGTCTTCAATTGATGTGATTCAAGAGTTAGGGTCAACTTACATTGACATTCTACATTTGCCTATAAAGTCAGCGTCAAATCTTACTGAACATTATTTACACTTAAATAAAACTTACTACTTATAAAAAAAGAAAGGATGAGGTTCTCAATGCGACCGTTATTTTTCTGTATGTGTGTGTATGTGAGCGATTTCCATGATTCTTTATTGGTACCTCAGTAGTGGTCTCGTTTAAATTTGAAGAAAATATCCTATTCGTTGTTACAATTATTAATACAAAGATCGAACACTCAGAAAAAATTCCTTCTATCTGGCCGGATTCGTACCAACGACTTCTAGCATACCGTACCAGACGCTATACCTACCAACTAAGCTACGGAACGAACCAGCGGACCTCACGAATTTTTCTATGTGTTTGTTATCGTGTCTTTGTATTTGGTTTTTCGACGACTTTTTAGTCGTAGCGCCATCTATGAGAAATCTATGAAAGTATTTTTCACCCAGTTATACCTTTACAGCTACCAGTCTCGGCTCGAGATGTCGCTATTCACTGTATTTTAAATTTTTATTGAATTGATATTCAATTCTTTTTTGTGTGAAATTACTCCACTAGTTTGTCGGACACTCAGAAAAAATTCCTTCGATCCGACCGGATCACACGGTATGCTAGAAGACGTCGGTTCGAAACCGGCCTCTTTCTATTAATAATTGTAACAAACTAGTGGAGTAATTTCACATAAAAAGTAATTAAATATCAATTCAATAAAATTTAAAAAAATATTCCATTTCTAAGAGTTGCAAACCAGGGAATGTATCCGGTTTCGTGCACTTTCCGGTAGCCGATTCCAATAAAACTTGGCAAATAGATGTAATTCCACGAACTCTTGAAGTCGTTTTTGTTAGTACTTTGTACTGAGATTATGAAATTGTCAGTTTATGGTTAGCCTATAAAATGGCCGCTTTGTTCACCCGGTAGATATGCTAACCTGGGTATTTTCATATGGGATCGAATTTATGAATCCCGTATCAAGTAACATACATACTAAAAAACATACAGTTAGAACAATGTTGGTTCTAAATTTAATATTGTATGTTTTCAAATTTAGATCATAGAGTTATTAGTTAGAGAATTGGGCGCGCGTGGGAACTACGACTCAAGCTCTCACATTCTAAGAATCGTATTCTAGAACTCTACTCAATGCTCAAGTCAGGATTACACTGGAAACACAAGCACTGGAAATACGACCCTAATGGCAGGGACTTGAGTATGATTTCGAGTGCTGTAAACCATACTCAAATCCTGACTTGAGCATTGAGTAGAGTTCTAGAATACGACCCTGAGTATGTAATCGCAGTGGGACTGTATATATACTGGCTAACTATTTTATTTGTCTCATAAAGGTAAACTTCTATATATTTTTTTTATCATAAAAATATTGATTTTTTAAATTAACAAATACAAATCATTTAAAACATAACAATTTGCTTTGATAACCTATTTAATCAATTAAGTACTTTTTTCTTTTATAAGTTAACAAGTGACGAGACGAACTACTTGTGTGCCTGGTGGTACTTATCACCTATCCACAACAGTTGCAGTGTCACTCAGAGCTTTAAATCGCTTAAGAAAAAAGACAACATATTCTAAACCAAATTAAAATCTCTTTTGATAAACGGGTCTATACAGTGTGACAGACTTCATGGATACTCCTATAAGATGATGTGAAAGCGCTGGTGAACCTTTCAACTTTTCAATAATGTAATACATTTTCCAGTTAATTTTGTATCCATTTTGAATACTTTAAACGCTGTTTGTTTTTGTTAGTTACATTAGATAGAAGTAATTAATTGCTTTACCCCAAAACGGGGTACGTTTTTAATTAGTAATTACCTCTGTAATGTCTGTACTAACATTGTTTGTAATATATAAAATAAATCGCGAAGATAATCGATTTAATCTGGATCTATAAATTATAGTAAGTAGATAGATAAAAAGTTAATTCAGTAGCACAAGCAGAAACAAACATTTAGTACCTAGCAGTAGAGCTCTTTCTTGTGAGCATTATTTTAATAATAATAATAATAATAATAATAACAACGCACACACTCAACATAGCCCCGCACTAGGGAAACCCTGTGTCGCGGGTGCCATGGACACACACATAGACAACCACAAATTACACCCAAACTCACGAGAGAAATAAATGTAGGTCATACAAATATTTCTCTCGGCCCGGGAATCGAACCTGGGACCTCTGCGTGGCAGTCATGGTAACCGTTCGGCCACGGAGGTAGTTAAATAAGTAAGTCATTGTCTTACGGTTTTGAAGGGTAAGGGTACTGGTGAAATTACAGGCACATGGGAGTTAAGTCTCAGGGTGAATAGGCCAGTGGCAGTGCCCATCAGATCTTTGTCAAGGTCAAAGTCAATACAATCATTTACTAATTTATAAATATAAATAAATTTACACTTGAAAACGTCACATTTAAGCTACTGCTCGTTCACTACGCTGACTTCCCTGAGAAGAACGAGCAAGAAACTCTAGGGATTGCTCTTTACAAATAAATTTAAATGCTATGGAATACACTTTGAATCAAATTTGTACGGAATCTAGAGCCATGTCGACTTTCCATATATCTTTATCCAACATGTAGTCTTCAATTTTGTAACAATGACTTTTCAATCAAAATATTTTTAATGTAGTTTTTAAACGAAATTATAATCTTAATATACGCTCCGTAATCTTATTGTAAAAACGTATAGTTCTTCATAAAGGAGTCGTTTACCTTAGGTAAACGAAATCGTGGTAACATGAGTTTGGACTTAGTTCTAAGGTTCAAGTCAATATTATAGATATTATCTTCTTTCTTAATGAAATTATGCACATTTTTACGCGCATACAATGCGATTTGAAGCTCTGAGTGGCACTGCAACTATTACACAGTGTCCATGGTAGGCTACACGCCTGTCACAGACGTGGAGCTGACCATCAGACGGACGACTTGTTCGTCTCATCACTAGATATTATAAAAATTTGCAATCACTTCACAAAGTATATCACAAAAGCACGTAAATTAGTACATATTGATATAAACACACACATTTACTGAGAAAAAACATCATTTTGCGCTAGTCATATCAAATTGCAACAGCATAAGCTGAAATGGTACCAACTCAGTATAAATACTGTAGACTGTGAGAAGTCAAACAGAGCGGGTCTGCCAATACCATATGTTGAGCGATCGCAACCACAAATTACATCACACGCAAATACATATGATTTTAAAATTATATACGCTTATAATTGATGTGACCATACGTCCCGCTTTTGAGCTTTGTGTCCCGCTGTCCCCAAAATATTGAACAATGTCCCACTTTGACAAAATAACACACACGTGACATTAATTTATAAAAAATAGTGCGAAAGCGAAAATATATACGCCAGCCCACGAGATTACATAAGAATTTTAGAATTTTTTTAATCATTTAACTGTCATAAACGTGTGTTTTATTTTTTAAATAACAATAAATTTCAAACAGGCGTCCCGCTCTGAGAAAAAAAATAATGGTCACATCACATCTAATGCATCAAGTATGTTGAATTCGGCTGAATATGGTTAGTACCTATAGTTGAAGAAATATTATTTGCACCTATAAATGTAATATTTTGGAACGACTTCCAAGTGTTAATGGTTTTATTACAATAAGGTTATGATTCAGATTCAGATTCATTTATTTCTCAAATATTGCATTTCAGTATAAATTGCACTACATGCATTGACTTACAATTATATGGACGTCGGGTCCGCGCTAAAAAGTGTCCGCACTTGTAAGGCGCTAAAATCGTATACAGAGCGCGACACTCCGCTTTAGTCTTCATTTGTTCTACGGACAGCGCGATACTGCGATGACATAACAATTTAAATTTCGAATAGGTTGACTTGGGACATTTTTCTCGTGGTTTTTGTATTAGACCCGTCGTCCATTTATTTGTAAGTCAATGACTACATGTCAAAGTATGAGAAATTATATTGAGATCGTCAGACAAAAATGAAAATTATAAGATAAATGCACATTAATTAGAAAATTAACAATTCAGTACATAATATTGTTGTCATTAAATTACAGGATCGTCATAAGTTGATAACAATTATACAAGAGTATGTCAATGCGGTAAAAATTAGAATAAAATAGAAAATACTCAATCTGTCTTTATGATCTGACAGTTCATTGCACAAAAGTATTGCCCGCTTGCGAGCAGCTAGTGCTTGCAGTCGATAAATATTCTATCGCCTATCGATTGAATATTCGTCATGCTTATGGAATAAATAGCCGAACTTGTTTCATTTGAATCATCCTCGACCTTATTAATCCAATTACTGAGCACTAGTTCATTTGAATTGTCAATATTTCGTAAGTTCATACATACACTGTATTTCGAACTACGTTTATGAAAAATACAAAAAGAGTTTATGAAAGAATATTTATTTATATATAGATAATCAAATCTGGCCATTCTTGTTAAAATGTATATGAGTAAATATGATCTCGATACTAGTAGGCCAACTGTCTAAATAAAAATAAAGAGGCAATAACGCAATAGTAATCATTCGAACGTCGTAACATTCACAATTCATCATTTTTGACAAAAAATTATCTTCTTTCACAATCTATCGATAACAACAACATGAGTATTAAAAAATTTATGAAAACCGGCAACCCTACAAATGTCATTTTACTCCGTCTTCAAAAAAAACAGACTAAAATAAAACCATTAACACTTCTTTTACTCAAAGCGTACACGGACTTAATTATCTTGGTCCATCGTACGAGTCATGGATGCGCTAAATGCTTTTTCTCAATTCTAGTTTTGAATTATTTTTTCACTCATCTGCTCGTGTTTTTTAAAACTGCAAGTACTTCGCAAAAAGACTGCCGACACTTTTCTTACTAATTGAACAAAGTTAGTTCTGCATAAAGATTATCAAGTTTAGAATTAAGTACGAATGCGTTAGAGTGTTTAAACTAGTTTTTTGCACTGTACAGATGGCACGTGTTTTACCGAGATGGCTCACTCTTTTTAACCGACTTCAAAAAAAAGGACGAGTGTCTTAATTCCGCTGTATTTTTTAAAATGCGCTCTGCGCCATAAGAGATTTATCGATTATTGGTGAACCGATTTTGATGATTCTTTTTTTTTGTCGGAAAGACGTCGGGATTTAAATTTTAAGAAAATATTCCATCTCTAAGAGTGGCAAACTAGGGAATGAATCCGGTTTCGTGCACTTTCCGGTAACCGATCTTAATAAAACTTGGAAAATAGATGTAATTCCACGAAACTTCGAAATCGATTTTTTTGAACAAAAAGCACCTGCACATCCAGCAATTGAGTTTAACATAAGGTCCAAGCTTTTTCTTATGTCTCACTACAATATCTACACTTTTTTGTTGCGAATATAAGTTTAAGTGGCTTTTAATATTATTTAATAAGCCTTTTATAATTTATTTTGAGTATCACTTGCGGACACTTGTGCACTTGAAGTTTCTATTTCGTTCTAAATCGTTAGCTATTTTTAAAGTGATACTTAAAGAGCATTATTTATGTACTATTCCATGTATTATATTATAAAATATGTATCTACTGTATTTAAGTATTTATATAATTCTATTTTATATTACATTTTTTTGTTTTGTTGTGCACGTAGGCCCGTTCTTTTAGTTACAGTGTCCTGTATTTAGGTCTGAAGGAAGAAATTTCTATTAGAAATGAGCAGAAACTTTTGTTTTAATTTTCCTTGCATTCATTGTGACTTTTTGTATTTTTTCTGTACAATAAAGCATTAAATAAAATAAGAAATTAGTTTTTGAACTCAGGTGACACTTATGAGGTAGAGGAGAGCGGGTGAGAGCGTGGATAGTGTTGCCAGAATATCATGTTATATGCATTTGAGTTGCGTGTTGTGTGCGACGAGAAAAAATACTTAAAATAAGTGTTTTTTTTCTGAGTGTTCGATCTTTGTATTAATAATTATAACAAACTAGTGGAGTAATTTCACAAAAAAATTTTGAATATCAATTCAATAAAAATTTAAAATACAGTGAATAGCGACATCTCTCGCCAGGGCCGGTAGGTAGGTATCTAACTGGGTGATAAAACTTTCATAGATTTCTCATAGATGGCGCTACGACTAAAAAGTCGTTTTAAAAAACCAAATACAAAGACACGACAACAAGCACATACAAAAATTCGTGAGGTCCGCTGGTTCGTTCCGTGGCTTAGTTGGTATAGCGTATGGAACGGTATGCTAGAAGACGTCGGTTTGAATCCGGCCGGATCGAAGGAATTTTTCTGAGGGTTCGATCTTTGTATTAATAATTACAACAAACAAGTGGAGTAATTGCACAAAAAATGCTTGAATATCAATCCAATAAAAATTTAAAATAAATGTTATTAAATAAATATAGAGAGATTATAAATAGACACAACGGCGCAGCCAATTATATCCTAAAGATGAAGCGATAAGACGAATTGGTGTGAATAATATTTCGCCAACTATACCAATGTAAAAAGTGTAATTAGTGTAGTAAATATTGTAAGAAATGTAAGTAAAAAGTACGATGTCTCACAACATTCATTTCGTCAACAGTTGGCATAAAGCGACAAAAATGAAATGAGATGACCTTTGAGACGATAAACATCGGAAACTTATTCAGCGATTTGAATTTGAAATTGTACGAAAAATTTGCTTCAAGTTCTGTGATTGAGTTGCTCCAGTGTTAATGTTGAGAATCTTGCTGGCATTAACTTAATGGCAAAGGAAAAATGTCTTTTTATATAACGGACTTATACAGATGAACAGACGGAGACAGACTGAATAACAGACCAAAATAGGCTATCATAGTTTGTAAATTGTGTGAGCCCGAGCCGAGATACGCGTGCAGTCAGAATTGAGAAATTGAACCTTGCGATATTGGAAATGAAACTATTTTTTCGGATCTGCATAGCGTATAATTGTTTTTTCAAACAAAATAACGTTGCGGACCCTTTAGAGGTCTCACGGTCTGTGCAGTCAGCCGAAAAACCAAATATATGACATTTGGATCCGAAAACATAGTTTCTTTTCCTACGTGTAAAAATCCCGTAAACCTAAGAACTCGACTTGTAGATGTTATACTTATTGTTCTATTTTTAACCGACTTAAAAAAGGAGGAGGTTATACGTTCGGCTGTATGTATGTTTTCCGATTTCTCCGTCAATTGTAGACCGATTTTGAATGTCTAACTACGTTTGTTTTTATTATGGTTCAAATTTGTAGCAAACTACATGATAACTTGGGCCTTTTCGAGGTAAGAGTGAATAGGCATTATTTAGCATGTTTGTGTGCATGCTCCATCGTCGATCTCATCAACCTTTTCCATCAGGTGAATTGGAGGCCAAATGCGCACTTATTCTATTATAAGAAAGGAGCCCCTGTCTTACAGTAACACTCGCATTATTATTCTTACAATATCTTACGGAATGTTCCCGGAAATTTCTTTATAAATATAAATTGATGATACGTCAAGTTTTTGATGGTTGTGCTTTATGTTCTAACAACATTAATCTTTGTTTTATTGTTGTTTAGGAACATGATGGCGTAAAAAGAAACATTTTTTATGATACCAAGTGACAGGACGAACAAGTCGTGCGCCTGGTTGTACGCAACACGCCTATTCATAGCAGTTGCAATAGAGAGGTACTTTCAATGCGTCTGTCCCCTTAAGACATAAGTTGATAAGTCCCATTCACTACGACCCTTACAATTCAAAATCCGAACGCAGTAATGCAGATGCAGAACTAAAGTAGACAAGTATTTTTCTGGACTAGGTCTTACACACTGCTAGTAAAACTTGCTCATTTGTTACATTATATTAGCTTACTCACTAGCGGGCTTTGTAGAGACACTCGCGCGTGATACAACAATCGTGCGCGATTGAGCGCTCATGTAAAGACGTTGGAAGGAAAACGGAAAGACTGCTCAATTGCGATTACCTATTAGTCGCGCGCGCACTCCAATACGCGCCAGTTTCATGCGGTCTATCCTGCGCTATTAGCGCGCGCGAAAGAACTAAGCTTAAGAGGGAGCATGCCAAAAAAGTTTTGACGTTCCCTCCGCCCACATTTGTGAGACAAATATATGCTTGAAGTTTGCGAGACATGCGACAGGAGATGTTGAATTTTGCGCATTAAACGTACCAAATTCGTTTTAGCTGAATAACTCAAAAACTAAAGAGATTAAAAAAAAATCCGTGGTGACAGTTCTCGATCATGCATAAATATAATTAATTATCTAATTTTTGTCCTAATAACCTGTAGCATTTCGAGGATGAATCGAAAAAATGTGAAAATTAAAGGTCATTTCGTGATTTTTATCTATCGAGGAAACTTTATTGTTTTATGTTTCTGATTAGTGTCTACGCTTGAATATATCGTGTAGTTACTCATACAATATTTTATTTTTAACTTTAAAGTGGATATACCCCTCTAAAATCAAATCGACGATTAGGAATTTTTCCATTGCTCCAAAATTTCAAACAAGTGATCGCGCGCGATTGCGCATGCAGGCTTCCTCGCGCGCAATCCCGTACGTTCCTGATTAAGCACGATAGAATGACTGTGTAAAGGGAGCTATTAATAACGGAGATTTCCCACAATGAGTAGAGAGCTCAACGGGTTGCTCTTTACTTAGTAGATACCTCATTGTTCACTGTAACCTCAAATACAGCATATTGAGTAGAGCTGCAAAGCTGTTTTTGTCATTTTTAAGGTTAGTAATATAAAAAGATATTGTGGCGTCTACACTATTTTGTACAAGGATAAAAACACGATACGTTCGTTCACACCGATCTCTAGCGTAGTAATGGCGGGAGCGTGCGGGCCGCGCACCTTTATTTTCTGTACACCACAGACACATTTAACTTACTTTGTGTATTAGATATTAAAGAATTATACCCCAACCATTGTAATTGACTTTGCAAAATAAGCTTTTTGTAAAAGAATAAATTTATTTTACCTCAATAACAACGGAAAATTCTTGTTCCAACAAAATTACAAAACACTGTATTGGGATTTGCAGTGTCGTGGTTTGACACAATAGAGTTGTCTGTTTATTTACAATAATCTTTAAGAATATCATAGAAAGAAAGCACCTGAAAAATATAAACAGCTTACTGCTATTGATTTTTGTCACTCCAATGGGTATAATAAACCTTTTGTACAAAGTTTTAAGTTCACAAATATTATCAAATAGCTGTTTCAAAGTTCTGGTCACTCAGAAATGAAATATATTATTTTTACTATCAGATTGAGATTAGAAACTTTTTGAAATAAAATCGAAAGGATTCTAAATTTAAAATTTTAGCGGTGTTCGTTTGTTTTCCTTTTATTAATTTTTTATTTGTTCTGAAATCAACCATTGGATACTGTTAAAATTTGTATACTTTTTGAATAAGTACTTGTCTCGACGTGGCATTAATGCTGCGCAAACGACATGGTACATTAACGGTGTGCGTGTTTGGTTTGTCCGATTCCGCAATGCAAAGTTCAGACTGGTAAATGAACGTTGTTTAGAAGTATAGACTTTAAGGTGAATAATAACGAGTTGTGAGCTATCGTTGAACCCAATGAACAAATTATAGAAAAATTAGCAGCACAATTTTAAGCAAAAAGTAAACAAACAAGTAACCGACCAGAACATAGACGGATTATCGGACTCAATTTTTGACTACCATTTTTCAAGTACGATTTTACGTTGTTATTCAAATGAATATTGTTGATAAAAGTAATTACATATCAAGTCAAAATCTTCGAAATATACGTGAAAGTATTATTCGGTTTATTGAGTGATTGCTTTAGAAATTCAACCAAACCGTTTTGTTTACATTTCGTTTAAAATAGATTGGAACAGACTATAACCACTTTTTTTTTGATATTCGTTTTACGGCTACGGAATAAATCCATTAAGCCAAATCTTCAACATTTTTTCATATCTTTTTAAATACTGTGTTTAAGAGGCTTTCTTATTTGAATATATTTTCAGGTATTTGAAGGTATAATTCCATCAAACCAAATATTCAACAATTTTTTCGTACCTTTTTAAATATATCTAAAACACTTTAATTTTTGTATATATTTCAGGTATTTGAAGGTATTTTCGCAAAACATTTGATTCATATCTCTTCAATGGTGGCAAGATTCTATGCATATTTATATTATGTTCATAAGTCTCCGTGTTTTTTCAGTAAGATGGACAAGTGGCGCGGAGTGACTTCTTTTTTATAAATCTTTAATAGGCCATCTATGAGAAGCAGTATTTGAATGTAACTACAGCAATTTGCGTGAAGTCAGTAAATAAATAAAAAATATTTGGAAACGGAAATAAACGCGTTAAAACACAAATATGTATTTAGCGAATATATATGTATATACTTAGAATAATAACGCATAGAAACCTAGTCCGCTCACGCTAAGTGAGGCAAATTGAAGCGCGCCCGATGGGCCTACACGAGCGGGCGGGCCTTCAGTGCTCAAGGTCAAATTGCACTGCGAACAGACCAAGAATTTTAGCTAAAAATGACGAAATGTGCTGTAAATGAGTGTAAAAATATGTCAGACAAATATAAAATAGATACTAACATCACATTCCACAAGGAAGTAACGCGTTTCAACTTGAATTTTTATGTAAATAGTCACTAAAATCGACAATTAACCTACTACTAAAACTAGCCTACATGAATTTGATTTTTGCCTCACTTGTGACAGTTCGTTTGATATGAAACTATCATTCTATGCGTTATTATTCTAAGTGTATATATACCTACGTTCGTACGTACGTACCTTTCCCGACATTTCGGTCAGGTTGTACTGGCCGTATTACGGGCTGACTGCCGGCGTAGAGCACAAAATTCTCTTTGAAAAACAGTTAAAATTAGTTAACGTGTTCAACTTATCGGAACCTACACTAACAAATACACAGCTGAAATATCATTAAACAATTTCAATATTCTAAAACTAGGTTATGGTTTTTTATAATATCTCAAAAAAAAGTTTTGTCACTTAGTTTTTGGTTAGCGGATGGCAGTGATGCGGTGTTTATATCCCCATTTCGACGGTGGAATTTTCAATCACCCGCGCTATTTTTTCAAAATACCGCCACACGCAACACTATTTGTATTTTTTTTTTTTTTGTTTTTTTTTAATAATAATAATAAGTTTATTTTCTCACCACAATATACAAAATACATTGGCATAATATCCAAAATAAAATACATAAAACAATAAATTATACTGTGGGAGACTGGTGCCTAAACTAGACGTATGATCTGTATTTCAGGTCACCAGGACTCCACCCCTTAGAAGATACTTGTTATTTTGAAATATGTACCAGTACATTGACAATTGAAGTAACTAACTTATCTATATATTTAGGTTTTACAAAGGAACATAAAAGAATATTAAAAAAAAAAACTGTTTATGCAGTGTTAGTTTGGTTAGTATAGGAATTGTGTATTTGTAAATTTGGGTGTGTGAGTGTGTGTGTATGTAATTATATGTGTGTAAATTAGAAGTGGGCCGAATATTCGTTTTATGTTCGGTATTCGGTATGTTCGGCGCAATAACCGAACATTCGTATTCGGCCGATTATTCGGTAAAAATGCCGAACTTTCTGCCGAACATACTTTTTGCGGAAAATTAAATCGTTTGGGTACATACCCACCTGATAGATTAGTTAATATCTTAGGTACATCTAAAAATGATAATCAATGCTTCTAATTCTAAGAAATGGATAAAATGGATTTCATTAGAATGATTATTACTTATATCTCCTGATTGTTCTTGTGACTAACGAGTTCATGACATAGTTTGTGGAGTGAAATGATGAAATGGCATATGAAACAGAGAAGTGTGTCTAGTACGCAGGTACCTTAATAACATAGTCATTATATCATTGATTGTTTGTTCCTAAGTTATCGTCAATGAATTGATTCTTTCGTCGTTGAAGATTATACCGATCATATATATTGAATCGATTTTTTCTCTCTCGATTTCGTATCATTACGTCTCTAGAAATCTCAAATCCCATCCCAAACGTCATTGAAATGTCACTGTAACCGTACCAAATTGTAAAATCTATATTTGTAAATCACAAATTTTAAAGATACGGAACTATATATTTTTGTAATTTGTGATCGTACTTATTCTACAGGAAAAATTTTACAGTACTGCCTTTGTCACTCAATCTATCTATGCGCTGTGTGATGAAATCAAGACATATTGCTGCTGCTTTC
>NW_020653852.1:18194483-18221750 GCF_003589595.1 Hyposmocoma kahamanoa | reverse complement strand
CGGGGGGGAAATCTTTATGGATACCCCTGAGCCCAGGGAGACTCAGGAGTTATGTGGGGACTCTCCCTCCACACTGGAAGGCCTACCCCACTAAAACCCCCCCCGGGTTTCCCTCTCGCCGGTTGAGTCGGCGCCGTGGGATCAGTGAACATTCACCACGACGTAAGTGACACGCCTGCCACTCTGAGCTTTAAGATCTGAGGTGCACTGCCACTGCGCCCGTCACCCTGAGACATAAGTTGACAAGTCCTATGTGCCTATAATTTCACTAACACCTTCACAATTCACAAGAGCTCTACTTATAAATTATTGACTTCTGCCACGAAATGATTTACGACTATTATGACGATTTACTGCCACGATATTAATTTTTTTGTGAAATTACCCACTTGTTTGTTATAATTATTAATACAAATATCGAAAACAAAGAAAAATTCATACGATCCGAAAGGATTCGAACCGCCGTCTGTGCCATACCAGGGCGACATATGTGGCACGGACACAGGTTAGAGTTCTATCCTTTGACCAACCCAATATAATAGAATGTATATTACTTTATTCGTCAGAAATGCATGCAGAAGTGAAACAAGCCTAAATTAAAATATATGAGAGAACAAAAAACCAACAAAATATTATACAATACGTTTGGCGTGAGTAGAATGACATATGAGGTGAAACAAAAAAACTCAAATTACACTGACACCGACGAAGCCAGACAAAAACGGGGTAAAACTTTTTTGTTATCGCCCACAACACTTTTTATACGCGTGGACGTGATCCATGAATGAAAATTTTTCATAACCCTTTTTCTGACATCTTCATGCTTATATTTCCATGGTAAATAATATAATCTTTATTTATAATAACAATCGTAGATTCAGAGCTCATATTGTGGTGATACAATATTTATAAGTATTTTAACAAAATATACTATTAAGTTAAAGAATATCATATTAAGTTTTAAGTAAATAATTATGTGTAGTAGGAGGGGGTGTCCAGGGTGGTAGAGATTCGCTCAGCTAGCTGGTGCCCCCTTACCACGTCCAGGAATCAAACGACGAAACTTGGTGAAGATGTGTTTTATTGTACAACAGCTTACAATTTGGCTTATAATACCATGGTGTCCAATAAAAGAGATTCGTCACGTTGGATGCAAACGCGGCGCAGAGTCCGCGACAAGTACTGGTAGTGCGAATGTCACTAAAAGACACTCACTCAGAGGAATTCCTGGAACCTGTCCCGAAAGATGGGCGCGAGTTCAAGATGCTTCCGCTTAGTCAGGATAACCGTAGATGCGCAATCGTTGAATCGATCAATTTCATACAAAATACTGGTGGCAGGTCATTATTTAAGGGAAAATCTACGCCAATGCCAACTAGCGATGACAATTGGAACTATTGTTGCAAACTGGTAAGAGAAGAGGTCATTACCTTAGGGAAAATTTTAACACCACGATTCAGAAATTGAGTTTTCTACGCCAATGCCATCTAGAGGTGAACTTCGGAACTGTTTTCACTAATATGGCCAAAGTTATTGTGTTACATACATTGACCTACCAATAAATGGACGTCGGGTTCGCGCTAAAAAGTGTCCGCACCTATAGGGCGTTAAAATCGCATACAGAGCGTCAATGGCGCTACAGTCTTCGTTTGTTCGAGTGACAGCGCGGTTGTAAATCATGCAGTACCATATAATAATAACTTGTAAAAATTACCGCAGTAAAGTGTAAAAAACAGGATTTTGTATCATATTTGCACGAAACAAATATATTGGGTTATCATAGTTCTCATTTAAAAGTGTTATTTTGTACAGTTTTATCGTATTTAATTTATATATAAATGAATCGTAAATATAAATTACATAAGCACACAAAATAATCAAATATATAGCTAGCTGTATATTTGATTATTTTATAATAGCTAACTGTCCTTTTTCTACACATTGCATGCGCAAAAGATGGAAAGAGACCCATTACGTCAATTTCAAGAAGCTTATATAAACTTTTCATTCTCAATTGTTCGAACCACAAGCGATAGAATAATTTAGAACAAAGAAACTGTAGAGTCGCTTTGATTTTAATCTTATTTAAAAAAATATTTTTTTTAATGACGTTTAATTCCAGCTAACGAAATAAAATGTCAAATGTATTTTTTTAGGAAGATTACAAAACTAAACTAAATCGGTTTTCGGAATTACGGTTGACGTTTAGTTGGAATATCAGTACATTTTATAGTACACGCTTACTTTCACATTTGTAGTAATATTTGTATGTTTTTATCTGCCCAACTCTTTATTATTTCTTTAAGTGAATTTGCAAAAATTCGACATAATTATGTATAAATTAATCAATATTTACGACAAAGGCTACTCCATTACTCTTGTGTTCAAGTAATTTTCAGTCGAAGCTAAATATGGTGCATTTTGTTAAATTTCCAGTAGAAGCTGAAAATGGTGTTTTTGGGTCCTTAAATTGTTGCAAGCAAAATTAGGCAGTCTTGCAATGACGTTACAATTTAAATTAAATGTTTTAGTTTTTTATATTTCGTTACATGTCACTACGTTTGTATAGGTTGACTTCGGACATTTTTTTCGTGGTTTTTGTATTAGACGTCCATTTGTTGGTAGGTCAATGGTTACATGTGTTATTTGTAACCTTTTGCAATATAAATTTGAAAGTCTAAGAGCGTCTAAGTCTAAGAGCGCACTTCAGCGTCAGTTCCAAGCAATGATAGCTGAAATGTCACAGGTGTCCGAAGCGCAATTATATCTCTAGGCGTATAAGCGATAATTGTATTTTCTCAGATTCGAATTTGACTTAGTATACAAGTGACATCTGAAATGGGCCCAAATTTTCTAGATTTGTATAACGTCAAACCAAATACGTATCGGATGCAATGCACGAACCTTGTATTATAACAAAACCCGCTTGTTAGTACTAGCGTGCTGTGGTAACCTGTAAGTGTAATATGTATAATGCTTGTGTATTTTGATAGTACCTTTTTAGCTATACTCTGTATATGTATTGTGTTAACTATTCATTCTAAATAAAAAGAAAAAAAAAATATCATGGTGAGTGTGCGACAGAAATGCTTGAAAGCATTTCGCTATACATGTTCTATCATCGGAGACCAGACGGACGCTGTACTTATGTCTCAGGGTGATGGTGTGTGGTTTACCATCAGGAGCACAACTAATCGTCCCGTGACTTGATATTATAAAAGAAATACTGAGTTTCCACTACATTTTTGTGACAGGATGAACAAGTCGTGCGCCTGATGGTAAGCTACACGCCTGTCCATAACAGTTGCAGTGCCACTCAGAGCTTCAAACCGCAAAGATCCGAGGGCACTGCCACTGCACCCGTCACTCTGAGACATAAGTTAACAAGTCCCATATGCCAGTAATTTCACCAGCACCTTTACCCTTCAAAACCCGAACATAGTAATGTTAACATTACTGTTTGGCGGCAAAAATAGGTAAGGTACTTCCCTAGACGAACTCTTTCACAAGGAGCTCTACTGCTCACAAAACATATAACATGAGTGAATAAATATATTTAAGATTCACATGAAGCGTTACACGGTAAAAACGGATTACTTAGAAAAAGACAAAATTCTTTTTATGAAGATAAATTTATTAAATCCAACAAAACGATCCTCTCCCTATAGACGCTAGAGAATAATTACTTGATAATAGTAAAAAAACTTCTCAAAAGTGTATTTTAGTTACAAGACAGAAATATTTAATCCAGGAGCAAATTAATTTACTTCAAGTCACAAAACCACTCTAGATTCAACAAAATATTTATTTATTATTAGAAATGTCCGATTTTGATTTGAAAAAAAAAAGAATGAAAAATTGAGAGGTTCTTAATTATTTGACTGAAGATTTAATGTTTTCTAATATCAAAAAGGGTAAATTTACAGGGTTATGGAACCAACAATATGTCTCACTGGCGTGAAAGCTCACATTTCAGTGCCAAACTTTAAAGTAGCAGAAATAGCACGGAATCTTCTCAAACACTTGAGGACCATTCAGTGCCGTATGAATGCTACAGCGGCAGAAAGCACTAACAATTCCAAATATATGAGATGACTTTATACTATTGAAGTTAACAAAACGATTTCGCGTTTCAGAGTACAACTAATGCCATCTAGCAGTGGCGTGATGGAACTAATTGCATGTAAAATTTGTGCTTGTTACAAGCGTAGTTTGATTTCACGTTGTAGCCAAATTTCTTAAAATATGATTATAAATAACATTCTAACAAACTACTACTACTACTACGTATTGTTTCTTTGGATAAATGACTGTTTATGATTTTTATGATTACAAGCACAAGTAAAAGTAAATGTTACCGCTTGAATTAAGTGACTGAGACGAACTTTGTTTTAAAAAAATATTTTATTTCTTATGCTAACCTAACTACATGGAATTCGAAATTACAATCAACCTTTTCTAACTTAAAATATGTAATTTAGCCGCTCACGCGATGCGCTCCTCCTACCGCAAAATGGCGGCTATTTGGTTTCGCAAATTAGAAAAGCATTCAGTTTAAATACAAGTTTTTATAAATAAAAATTATTATTCTGCATTGCTAAATAAATACCCTCCGTACTGCCAACAAAAACATCTCAAATAAAATGCAGTAATACACCGTAAATCCTGCGCTTAAAAAGCACTAATGAAATTTTGGGTGTACTTGGATAAATATGATAATATTCCGTTTGAGTGGTTCTAACGTTTACCATGAAATTACTCCTTAAAGTATAGTTTATAAATATTTATATTCAGGGTAAACTTAAAAAACGCTACTTACGGTATGTTTTCAATAAATAAACACCGAAATCACCAGCCCAAACAATAACACACACGATTGTCGTGACGTATTTTTGAAGTTCTTAATTTTTTTTTAAATGACAGACCCAGGCATTAAAAACTTGATGGTTTGCTAATTCGGTTATTATTAATTGCTATTTAGGTAACTACTCTTACCGAAATAGCAATTAATATTAGTTCTTTTACCTGTTATAAGTTCGATATCCGATAAATCGGTATAAAATCATCACCGGCACCTCTAGATGTGGTGTGCGTCTATGGCTGCATGTATCGCGTGAGCGGATATAGAAGTTACAAAGCGTTGTCAGCTATGTGTTGCCATGCCGCTTGTCCTACTTAAATGGGTGCTGTCGCGGCGGCTTGGCAGGGCTAACGAAGCTGGTAAATGAGCGTTTCTTACACTTAACACTCCCCAAGAAAGAAATTATCTGGAGGTTGCGAAGTAGCCTCTAGATTATTTCGTCTGCAAGTTTTGTGTAAATTAAATTTCATACTTAGTCCTGTAATAACAATAACTATAAAAATTATATAGATATTTATAGTCCATACTCTGATTTGATCACTAATAATGTAGTTCTTTACTATCTCGTCGTCACTGACATTGAACCTTGCACTGTTTGATAGTGTTCGGACGTCACTGAAGTCTACTCCTTGCAGGTCAATCGTCCTGTTTTTTTCCTTGATTGTTGTGTAGTGGCAGCTCAGGCATCTGCAGCACGATTGTTTGGAAGCTTTGTATATTTATTTGTTCGGTGATTCCCGTCAAAGCGTTGAAACGAACGATGCTCGATGTACAGAAGGATCTACGGGAATCCTACCGGCTGCGCCAATTAAATGACTGAGACGAACTTTGTTATAAAAAAATACTTTATTTCTTATGCCAACCTAACTACATGGAATTCGAAATTCACTCAACAATCAACTTTTCTAACTTAAAATATGTAATATATAGAAGTTACAAAGTGTTGTCAGCTATGTATTGCCATGCCGCTTGTCCTACTTAGATGGGTGCTGTCGCGGCGGCTTGGCAAGGCTGACGAAGCTGGTAAATGAGCGTTTCTTACAATTAACACGTGCACCTTCGGCGACTTGTCACGACAACATTGACTATGAAAACGCAACGAAATGTTGCTCTAAGAATATACTCTATACTAGAATTTAGAATATTAATCTGAATAGAAAACTACTTCTTTTTTGTTTAATAATATATTTTCTTAAAATTCACCCAACAAATTTTAAATTCATTTAAGATTATTTAAATTTGATGTAAGAAGTAAAAATTTCTTGATGTAAGTAATGTCCAATTAATTGATTAGAAATGAAATAAAATCTTGAAGTGAACGTATTTGTCTCAAAGTTAGGATAAAGTTAAGATAAATATTGTATTAGAAAAAGATAAGCAGTATTTTTGTAATGACAATATTTTATTACTTTTAATAAATATTTTTTCAGAATTAGCAAATATTTTGAGAAATTGCTCTTTCTTATTAGTAAAAATCCTTTTTTTCTGTGTACGCTTTCATGTTTATATGGCGTACAGCATTAGAGTTGAATTCCCTGCCTACAGACTTGTTCTTTGAACGCTTCAACTTGTGCTTTAAAAAGGCTAGATTGTATAGGCATTACTTACGAGTGCATGCTCCATCGTCGACCTCATCGTGACTTTCTATCAGGTGTGATGGAAAACGTGCACCTGGTGGTAAGCTGTAAGCCATTCAAAGCTGTAAATCGTAAAGATCTGAGGGGCGCTGCCACTGCGCCCGTCATCCTGAGACTTAAGTCGACAAGTCCTATGTACCTGTAATTTCACCAGCACCTTTAACCGCTCACGCGATGCGCTCATCAAAATGGCGGCTATTTGGTTTCGCAAATTAGAAAATGATTCAGTTTAAATACAAGTTTTTAAAAATAAAAATTATTATTCTACATTGCTAAATAAATACGGAGGGTATTTATTTAAACACCGACATCACCAGCCCAAACAATAACACACACGATTGTCATGACGTATTTTTGAAGTTGTTTATTTTTTTTAAATGACGGACCCAGGCATTAAAAACTTTATGGTTTGCTAGAGTAGTATTAGTTCTTTTACCTGTTATAACTTCGATATCCGATAAATCGGTATAAAATCATCACCGGCACCTCTAGGTGTGGTATGCTTCCAGAGACGCATGAATCGCGTGAGCGGTTAAAAAACAGAACAGAGTAATATGAGCATTACTGTTTAGCGGCAGAAATAAGTAAGGCAGTACTTTTCTGGACGAACTCTTTCAAAAGGAGCTCTACTGCTGCATACTGTATTTATATAATCAGATTATTATCTATGCCTACACACAACGCCTCTATAAATATATACACAAGCGTTAACTTCCTTCTGTAATATAGTCAATTATTCATAATTAAAACTATAAAGCGATTAGTTGTCAAACAACATGGTAATGGAGTCCAAAGTTTCGAAGGTGACCAAACGACAAAGGGGTAAGGTAAAATTTATTCACGCAAATCAAGATTGAATTTAAAATAGAGGTCCTCTGCTTATATTGTAAACCAAATCAGTATATATCAGTTTATGTTAATACAGAAAGGTATTTTGGGTTTTGATAATGATTCTGGCCTAGGCTAGGATATAAGCCTATTGAAAGAGGTCATCGACGTAGGCGTTTCGGCGCACACGAATTTGAACTTAAATATATGTGGAATAGGTTGTTTTGTCGTTTTCTGTTATATTATATAATTTCAATATTACACGGAGTATATTACACAAAAATTTACTATAGTTACTCAAGAGAATACAATATTTTCTAAGAGGTTTTAAAAACCATGAATCTAAGATTTTTTTTTTCATGGAGTCGCTTTATATAATTACTTATAAGAACTAATTTCTTTACATGAAAATATACCCTAATAATATTACCATAAGCCGTGGTAGTCTTATGGTTTGACCCATCGCCACTCAAGGCATGGGTTCGAATCCGGGTTTGCACCCCTGAGTTTCTCTGAATTTCAAATTTACCATGAGCTTTTCCGTCGTGGTGAAACGTGCATGTCGAAGAAACTGCACTACCTTCGGAAAACCTGTAAAGGTCCTCAACCCGCATTGGGCCAGCAGTGTGGCGGATTATGGCCAAGAACCCTCACCTGAAAGAGAGACCAATGCCACGGCCTCTACTGGCAGTTTATTTTTTATTTTATTTTATTCGAAACAACAACAGCTATAAATAACGATTTACAATGAATATTTTAAAAGTAAAGCTAGCCAGCGACAATTAGGTACAGTTATCCACATTCTCATTTTCAAATACCAACATTACGTTAAAAGTTAACAACTCAAAAAGAAAAAATAAACACAAAAGTACCTATATTATGAAGCATAGCATAAAGAGTAAAGCGGTATGAATTATTGTGCAATAATGACTGACATAAAATGGGTTGTTAGTGATAACGATGACATCTGCACGCCTCTCGTGTCTTATGCATAATGCACATCAGACTATGAAATACATTTGCGCTTTGATCGGGCTGTATTTTGAAGTTTTCCGCAGTTTTTTTGATGCACAATCGACATCCAAAGTGGGTTCGAGTTTTCTAGATTTGTATAGTCTCGGATTGGGAAGGAATACGATTCGGATGGAGCGCGCAAACCGGATTAATAACTGTCCATAATTACCGCGGATTTCAAATGAAAACTTTACTCATTGGAACAATAACCAGTTTATACCGTGTACTTCACTTCACCGAATACATAAATATAGCGTGATTGATACAAATTTAGTAGCGACCTCTACAATCATTGAAAGAATTAATATTAACGCCATCTATCTGTTACAAATAACAAGTCAGTGTAACGTTCCATTTCAAATCAATAACAGTTAAAACGAGGTTATAAATTAAACGCGCTTTTACTGATTTGCTTTGTGAACGTCGTCGTAATGTTACTCCGGTACACACAAAATTATAGTTGCTTTTTCGATCACTTTGATACATTGAAGGGCCAAATTTTGTGTTAGCTTTTGGAAACAAATGGAATATTAACATTACAAAACGGAAAAATTTAACTGTCTTGAACTATTGAATTAAACAGTTTCAAAGGGGGATTAGACGCTATAACCCCGCTTTGATATTACTACAATGCAACGTAAAAGTTTAAAAACGTTTCTAATATATGTATTATTATATTTTGTATAGATTTTGGAAAACCAACATCCTGGGACAAATAAAAAGGATTTTATCTTTTCATTTATTATTAAATATCGTCAACATCCGACTAGGCTGGGCAGAGCGTTCTGAAAGCTGCGCCATGTCTTCCAAACCACAGTGTTCTAAGACAACAGTCTTTGATCATTGTATGTTGCCAGTGATGACTTACGGCACTGAGATGTAGCTTACTGGGAATGCGCAAGGTCACCCAAAGGGCAATGGAAAGGACTTTGCTCGGAATTTCACTGCGAGATCGACATAGAAATGAGGATATCTGCAAACGATTTTATAAAAACCGATATAGCCATTGACTTACAAATAAATAAACGACGGGTCTAATACAAAAACCACGAAAAAAATGTCCCAAGTCAACCTATTCGAAATTTAAATTGTAATGTCATCGCAGTATCGCGCTGTCAGTAGAACAAATGAAGACTAAAGCGGAGTTTGGCGCTCTGTATACGATTTTAGCGCCTTACAAGTGCCACTTTTTAGCGCGGACCCGACGTCCATATAATTGTAAGTCAATGGATATAGCCCAAAAAATTGCAAAACTTAAGTGACAGTGGGCGGGGCATATTGGTCGCAGAACATATGCCCGATGGGGCCAATGAGTTCTCGAGTGGAAATCGCGTACAGGAAGACGCAGCGTGGGACCACCTACAATGTGGACCGAGTATGGTGGTTGCGGGAATTTGCTAGATCCAAGCAGCGCACGACGGGTGGTTATAGCCACCTTTGAGGGACATTTATATCCAGCAGAAGACGTTTTTGATAACGATAAACATCTATACATAATAATACGTACGTACCTCTTTAAAGGAAATCGAGGTACACATTCTTGAGACAGACTCTCCGAAACTTCATAACCTATTTCGTTTCCGTGAAATTCATAATACCACCGGTATTACGTACTATGAAGATTTCAATCTCAGACGTTTCCTATTTACCTTAACTGCTTGGCTGTATTCTTAGAGACACTTCCAAATGGATACCGGGAATTTGTAGATTTCTATCTAGAATAAAATTATATTATATGTATTGACAAATCTCGACAAGTCGAAATCTAGACAATTTTTTGTGATTTTTTTGGCGTTTCAATCCCGACAAAATCGAGTGTTTTGAAACTAGAATCACATAATAAACAGTATTAAAAAATCTCCTAAAGCAGCAGTCATATTATTCTGGTTAATTGGATATGACAACAATGTAGAATGGAGCTAAGTGTAACCTGGTAGCAGTAGAGTCTTTATGAATGAGTACCTCCAGGGAAGTATTGCCTTACATATTTCTGCCGCCACGCTGTAATGTGAGCATTATTGCGGTCCGGTTTTGAGGGGTAAGGGTGCTGGTGAAATTATAGGCACATGGGACTTGTTAATTTACGTCCCTCAGGTCTTTACGTGAGGTGCACGACTGGTTCGTGCAGTCACTTGGCATCACAAAAAAATATCTGTGGAGATTGAAGAACGATACTTACAAAATCAGGTCTTCTCTATCTTCGTGTAGTAACGGTAGTATACACCATACTATTGTGACCCAGAACTCAGCTACGCCGACCGCGTCACTAGTAGCCTCCATTAAATCCTCAAGCGTGCAGGTGTTAAGGCAAATAGGGCACGATATGAGATGGATCATCGTTTGAATAGCATCGCACAAACTATCTATAGTCTGTCTTTTTTGAAGACGGAGAAAAATGACATTTGTAGGGATGCCAGATATCATAAATTTAAAGAGTAATTTCACAAAAAATAATTGAATATCAATTCAATAAAAATTTAATTAACACAGTGAATAGCGACATCTCTCGCCAGGACCGATAGCTGTAAAGGTAATAACTGGGTGATAAATCTGTAATAGATTTCTCATAGATGGCGCTACGACTAAAAAGTCGTTGAAAGACCAAGTACAAAGACACGACGCAAGCACATAGAAAAATTCGTGAGGTCCGTTGGTTCGTTCCGTGGCTTAGTTGGTATAGCGTCTGGCACGGTATGCAAGAAGACGTCGGTTCGAATCCGACCGGATCGAAGGAATTTTTTCTAAGTGTTTTTTCTGAGTGTTCGATCTTTGTATTAATAATTATAACAAACTAGTGGAGTAATTTCACAAAAAATAATTGAATATCAATTCAATAAAAATTTAATTACATATTTAATATTTAATTACCGATGAAATGTGATTCCATTTGTTTTGTAATTAGATGTTTCGCTGTTTTTCCCACACCATCATTCGGTACGGGAACAGCCCCCTTGTTTGAGATATTGTCTTTATTACGATAAATACAGAATATTTTTGGTATATACGGAGACGTACACACAGTCAGTTGTTAGCGCTGTACTATTTCAGCTTTCTAATTTATGATTTTAGTGCAAACGAGAGTTGATATTTAAAAGCGATATGAGGCCCACTTGCCTGTAGAGTTGCCAGGGATGGATGGCCCTTATTTCATCTCTATTTGTAGTTATATACTCATCGAGTAGTATATATAGTGACCCTCCCTACCGATCCTAGTGTATACAAAAAGGGCACTACAACCTGTGCAAATAACTGGGGCCCAGTACTCACGTTCTCTGTACGACACCCGTCCTAAACAATTACTATTCGACCAAAAGTAAAAGACGTACGATGCGAATGAAGGTTCATACTTGACATTGCAACGGAACAAGATCAGTAAATGTTTAACTTGCTGCGCTGCTGTCTGTACATGGTTTAAAACTTAGGATGTTAACAGATTAACTACATGAAATCGAAAAAGTTTATACAAAAGCCTCTTATCATATTTCTGCGTGTTTGGATGACAAAAACCAAAAACCTACATATGTCAGAATGTAGGTTTTTGTTAATTTGTTTAATTTGGAGGTTCGTTTACACTTGACATGATTTCTCCGACTTTGAGACAATTTCTTCTTGAATTTTCTGACTACTTTGAAGTTAAGAGTCAAGTTCAAATTAAGGAAGACTTTTTCGATGTCGCAATTATTGTAACTTTTGTACATAATTATCTCAACGTTGAAGAAATCACGGCAAGTGTACAGTACAATCTCAAAATATAAGTCGTGTTACGTTGAAAAACAAATATTTACATAATTTATATAAAAGTCTTCCGTGTATTTTTTTACGTGTTTTTAATAATAGGTGTCTTTTTTCTCTAAATTACTAATATATAAGTTTTATGAATGAAACTTATATTATTTTATAACATATGGGTATTTAGATGTATACACATTATCAACCAAAATTTCAATCTTCATTATCAAATTTCAAGCAAAATGGGCATTGTCCTTTAAAGTTCTTAGGTTTTGTATGGTTATGATTCGGGTCAAATGTACTGTAACAAATAAACGCGATTTAGACCCGAAAAAATATTTTAATTTCCGGTTAAATAAATTGTTAATTGCCACAATTAGAAACTTGTAAGTTTGTACCGTTGTCTCAAGTTGCCAATTCTCCAACCGGCAACCGCAACACGTTGAGCGAAGGACTACACTCCCTCCCCATCCCTTTTGCTCTTGCAAATGACTATAGATTACGAAAGTTTATTTAAAATCGCGGCAACCGTAAATTGGGCCTTTTTGTTCTTATAACTGGTAACCGTGACCGGAAACTCGTCAATAGTGACAACTTGACAGTTGCGTCAACTAAATAGATAAGGTATTGAGCAGGCTTGCTTGTACAGGTAAGTGCTCTTCCTGTGTAATAGGCTGAGTAGGGAGGGCACTTTAATCAAAACTTGATAAAAGATAAGGAACTTACCTTCTAAAGCACTGACATGCTCACATTACTAGTTGGCGGCAGAAATCGGTACTGTAGCAGTACTTCTCTCTCAAACTCTTTGACATGACCTTTTAAACCTTGTAATCTCCTTTTTGACCTTTTAAAAGACTTCCCTCAAGCGATCCAGGGAACCGCAAAACCTTGTAACGTATAACATTGTTACCAATAGATTATTTCATTTCATTTTCCATTTCAATTCATAGGGATATGTATAGCTGGCACTCCTTAGAACATCAGTCTGAAATAATGCGCGCGCGCGCACACACTTACACTAACATACGCACACACACGCACACGCGCACTCACGCACTCACACACTCACCTTAAACCACTTAAACGCACATTACACACAATTTAGGCCGTCCTTATTAATTTTTCTTACTTAAAAATGTTTTCCATTATACTTGAGCAAAGCTTTTCCGAGCTGGAAGTAATAAGAAAAATGAACCTTGTGAATTAGTCATAAAGCCTGGTGATTAGTCATACAGAGGTAATCGTACCAGACTCTCACAGTGTGCATAACAGTAACAAAACTTTGTATTTTAGTCATAAGTAAGCCTTGTGATAGTAATAAACTTATCATTCATTCATTTACTTCACCTAAGCTAACTCAAAGCTGAACTTATATACATAAATCCAAATTACTACAAAGCATGAAAGCCACCTGTTGTTTGTACATTAGCTCATTGTAACATATTACTGTTCTGGGTTGTTACCGTAATATTTAATGTGCAATCTTTAACATTATTTTTTTGTACTACAACCTATAGATCTCCTTTAAAGATAGAGTTCAGACCAATTTGCAACGGTAGAAACTTCACAAAGTCGAAAAATATTAACACTATAAATTAAATTCTTATTTAATTGTTTTTCAATTATTTTTTGTGAAACCACTAGTTTGTTATAATTATTAATACAAAGATTTGAAATTCGGTAACAACTACATAGAAAAATTAATGAGGTTCGCTGGTTCGTTCCGTGGCTTAGTTGGCATAGCGTCTGGCACGGTTTGCTAGGAAACGTCGGTTTGAATCCGGCCGAATCGGAGGAATGTTTTTCTAAGTGTTCGATCTTTTTTGTATCAAGAGGGAGCAGAGGAAAAATTCCTAATCTTCGATTTCATTTTAGAGGGGTATATCCACTTTAAAGTTAAAAATAAAATATTGTGTGAGTAACTACACGATATATTCAAGCATAGACACTAATCAGAAACATAAAACAATAAAGTTTCCTCAATAGATAAAAATCACGACATGACCTCTAATTTTCAAATTTTTTCGATTCATCCTCGAAATGCTACAGGTTATTAGGACAAAAATTAGATAATTAATTATATTTATGCATGATCGAGAACTGTCACTACGGATATTTTTTAATCCCTTTAGTTTTAGAGTTATTCAGCTAAAACGAATTTGGTACTTTTAATGCGCAAAATTCAACATCTCCTGTCGCATGTCACACGAACTTCAGGCATATATTTGTTTCACAGGCTTGGGCGGAGCCAACGTCAAAACTTTTTTGGCATGCTCCCTCTTAATAACTATAATACACTATAAATTGTCATATTGATTAAACTTTACTGCACATTCGTAAGGCAAATTTCCCTGGAAATAATGACCAAGAAACTGGGGTTGCTCTTTGTAGCAATCGTTTTTCACAACAAATTTAATTAGAGTAATAACATAGATGTGGAAAAATAAAATACGAAATAAACAACACCCAACACACGCAAACTCTCAAACGTAAAATCAACACCTGTACATGCAATCATACCTACACAAAAATACGTACACAGACGACTGTTAAATGCATGTTCCCTTAGTTATTTTTATTTATAGTATAGTTTAAAATTTTTACATTACACCTCTGTTAGAATTGGTGTAAATTTAAATGGCATTAATTGTGAGGTGAGGAGCTTATGACCTGAGTAAGGAATTAAAACCAGAGTCCTTAGGTTCTTATATAATAATAATTATTGTAATTATAGTGAAAAAATAGGGTGGTTTGAATCAATATTAGACATAACTGGTTGACGACTGTACCACCTCAGTCAACCGTGACCATGGGACCTGTAAAGGGCCCGAAACGTCGGTTTGTTTGAGAAAACAAATATACGCGATATAAATCCGAAAAAATAGTTTTCTTTCCTACAGATCAGATATCTTTATCTCTGATCTGGTTTTGATTCCTGTCTCCTCCAAATTTTGTCACTTTAGAAAATAAGATCTGTTTCTGTGCCAAAAATTGCAACCAAAATTTGTGGAAAGAAATAAGTTTATTATTAGGTATTACTATTTATCATTTACAATAGTCATTTCACAGATCACAGATCGATACAACCTGCTAAAGCTGAACGGGTCACTACCACGGATTTTTGTCATCAAAGTATACAAAAATTATATATAAGAAATAACTTTAAGTATAAATTTTTTCTTTCATTATAGTTTTGAACTTCGATGATGGCAAGTTTTGAATATGACACGTTTTTATGGACGTGAACTTGTGAAAGTCAAGTTTTGTCGCGATTCTTTCTTTCACCGTCAGCAAGAGGCGGTAAATCAATCACAAATGTTAGGTACATTAAAAATTACTATCGGTACTTAGAAATTAAAGAAAGACCCTCCAATCGAGAAGCGTCCGTTCTCCCAAAGGACTACGTCCAATAAGGAAAATTTTATTCATTCATTCATTCACTTATTTATTCAAAAGGATGTAGGAATGGTAGTTTTAGGAATGTGCGGTAAAACAAAAGAACCAATGAGCCTGGGTAACTTTTGTGTGATAGGTAGTTCAATGTGTTCAATTTTCGAACGAACGTCAAAAAAAATTCTCGCACATTCTATTTGAGATTTTCTGTAAAATATTCACTGAAATGTTTTGAATGTATTCGATAGTAGATAGTGTGAAACTTTCATTTTGAAACCTTAAATATATTCAATGTATATCTATTTATTTGTATTGCGATAACAATAATGTATACACAAATTGTGATTTTTATTTCTCGTTTCAGGTAAGTCTTAAAATGTACTTCTAGAAACTTGCAACCGGTAAGTAAGTCATATAGATACATAGGTAACTAAATTAATGAAATTAGTTAATACTAACCGACCTCCGAAATCTTGAAAAAAAAAAATTATGTTTTTACTTACAATTACAAAATATTCCTTCTAAATTTAGTATTTACAATTTACGTATCATGTGCCAGGGTTATGTGCTAATAGAAAATGCGAAAAGGTCTCTACAACATAAGCTTGTTCTTAGTTCAGAGGCCGCATGTAAAATTTGAACTAATTATTAATTATCGAGTTCTTAGGTTTTCGCGATTGTTACACATAGGAAATGAAACTATTTTTCCGGATTTAAATCGCGTATATTTGTTTTTTCAAACAAACCGACGTTTCGGGCCCTTTACAGGTCCCATGGTCCCGGTTGTCTGAGGTGGTACAGTCTTCAACCAGTTATGTCTAATATTGATGCAAACCACCCTATTTTTTCACTATAGTTACAAAGTTATTAATTAAATACCTTATTTTTAATTTTACAAAGAAACATTCCAATTTACGCAACATTACGTTTTACAAATTATTTTATTGAAATGATTTTAAAGTTAAATTTATTATTAACTGATGGTACAGAGAAACCATCGTCCCTGTTGAAATTAGGTTTTTTTTTTTTAATTTCAAAGGCCTCTCGCAGCATCCTGGGTAGATAACGGACTTCTTTTGCAAGGATCTGAGGTTTGTCAAACTTCATTGAATATGTAGGTTTATCCATGACATGCTCGCAGACTGCAGACTTGTTTACGCGACGGTGTTTGACATCAGCTACATGTTCTTCGACGCGGATCCAAATACTTCGCTTCGTTTGTCCAATATAAGAGAGACCACACTCACAGTCAAGCTTGTAAACTCCTGCATCCTGTAAGCGGATGTTACATTTCATGGGTCTCAGGAACTGAGAAATCTTCCTCAGGGGCTTGAAATAGGTCTTGATAGATGCGCGCCTGAGGACTCTTCCGATCTTATCTGTAACACCTCTCACGTAAGGTAAGACGGCAGGTCTTCGCTCGACTGTTGGTGGTTTCACATGGGGCCTGTGGCATTGGCGTGGAATCTTCAACTTTATTTTTTATTTTTTTTAATTACTACTACATCTCATCCACCAGGACATAACCCACCAGCACCAGCAGCCCTCTTACAATTGAAAGAGTATATTACAGATGTTGAATAAGACATTAGAGGTTTTCTATAACGCAAGCTACAGTACTTTCGTCATATAATGCGTAATGATAAATACGAGCTGCTCCGATTAATTATACACAAGTATCGGAATTTTCCAAGTAGACATAGAAATGAGACTCCAGTGACTGTTATAAATTTTATTATAAGGTTTTTCACTATAAATCCAAACAAAACAAAAACACGTCTGTTCTAGTCAAAGATGCTTTTCGTAATGGCAGCCGCCTGTCCGCGTTCCGTTGATATAATAATAATAATAACGCACACACTCAACATAGCCCCGCCCTAGGGAAACCCTGTGTTGCGGGTACCATGGACACACATATAGACAATCACAAAATACACCCAAACTCACTATAGGTTATACAAATATTTCTCCCGGCCCGGGAATCGAACCTGGGACCTCTGCGTGGCAGTCCGGCATGGTAACCATTCGGCCACAGAGGCAGTTTTATCGATGATGATGAAATCGATGAAACTAATTCCTAATGACGCAAAGTAAGTTTTCTAACAGAATAAAATAAAATAATGTCATGATATGCTAACACAAGGAAAAATCCCGGGAAAATACAAACTGGCAAAACGGCAATCAAAGTCTAAAATACAGATAGCCCTAATGATCGCCGATCTCTGGTAGGAGATGGCACTTCAAGAAGAAGAAAGATCGTGCACTAAGAATAATTTCTTCGATCCGGCTGGATATGAACCAGCTCCTTCAAGCATGCCGTGGCAGTCGCTTTCCCAATCGAGCTACGAAACGAAGCAGCATACCTTACGAGCAGGTTTTTGTTGTGATTTTTAACGACTTTTTACCGCAGCGCCATCGGTGAGAAATCTATTTCTTTACTCAGACAGGTAAACTTAAAAATATAAATAATTATACAATTACCTACTTTACGATTTTAGAATTTCAATATTAATATAATTTTTAGCAGCTGTAGTGCTCCTTGTGAAAGAGTTCGTCCAGGGAAGTACTGCCATTTTGCTAACATGCTGTTAGCATTACTGCGTTTCGGTTTAGAAGGGTAAGGGTGCTGGTAAAATTACAGGCACATGGGACTTGGCAATTACGTCACAAGGTGACGGGCGCAGTGCCCCTCAGATCTTTGCGATTTAAAGCTCTGCAACTACTACAACTATTATGGACAGACGTGTCGCTTACCATCAGACACATGACTTCTCCGTCTCATCACTAGCTATTACAAAAAAAAATACGCATACCGTAGAGAATACCTAAGTTCGAGTTGCTGGTGAAAAAAGTACATGAAGAGAAAAGTACATAAACCAAATAACTATAAGAACATTTCCCTGTAAACTTCCATCTGAAACTGTTTTCCAAGAAATATAAATAAACTCCCAAACTGGGTTAGAAACGCAAAGTTTAAAACACACTGCAGGCCATAGCTATAATTCTTTGGAATTGGCGGCCGAACGAAATGGACTGCGATTTCTGTTAAACTCATACTTTATGATGATTTGCGGGTAGTACTATGTATGGTCCACAACTAGAAATATATTCATTTAAATTCTTTGTTTGCAAATAGTACCTCATGTAATTAATACAGAGTTTAGAAGTAACACGAGTGAAGTACCTACTAACGCATATTCCTAATGAAAACAATTATTTACTAAACCGCCGCGCAGAACAACTGTTTTAACCAACGATATCTATGTACTAGCGTACTATATGCGGCGTTCCATACTTACGCTGTGTTTCACTGATGTGCGGTGGACACGCTGCATCATTTAGTTTATTGTCAAACATTCAAGATGTGAGACGCAAATGCGATCCTCTTGGAAATTTCATTTACGTCGGTATGTTGCTCACATTTCGCTATTTGACTGAACATAAATTTAAACTTTTAAATTATTCACATTGATTCCGTAAATAATGCTGTGGTTTTTGATTAATTTGTGCACTAAAATATTTGATAATCACGAAATAGTATACAATTTTTCATTCTGTCCATCTCGCGCAAGCATGTAATGACGCGTTTTAAAAAAAGACAAAACATAAATCATAGATTAATAAGCAACAGAGTGTTCAGACTTCACAATATCAGGGTATGTTTAAAACGATTATTACAGCTACTACGGTTACCATATGAATTTAAAAAATATAAAAAAAGACTAGGCTCAACACTATCCATGTAGGTACTTGACTAGGCTGCATGGTTTTAAGGTCTTTGCCTTTCCGCAAGGAAAAGTACATAAAATAACATCACTAATTTCAACAACTCGACTGTAATTCATTTCTTTTACTTAATTTGTTTTTCTGTTTAGTAATATAATAATTATAAATAGTAAACGGAAGGATCTTGGGCCCAAGCAAACTGAAATGTATTGTGCAAATAATGGCGACTTTGCCAGGGGCTTTACGTTAATTCCCCAACAATAGATAAATATCGTCAGTAAACATTCAATGTTATCTGCCTACCTAGCTCATTCTTAATGGGTATAGACTGTCACGTCTGGCCATGGTAATTCGGTACTTATTCTTTGACAAAATTCAACACTAAAACAAAACTACTAAAACAAACAAAACACTATCATTATTGATAGTGCTTTGTTTGCTGTGAAAGTTCTTGTCTGTAGACTGAAGTCGTTGGTTTTAACAATATTATTTTGACTTAGTGATGTGAAAAAAATTAACAATATATTGTTTATTATAATTATACACCATTAAAATATAACAGAAAAATGAATTATAGAAAAAGGTGAGCAATTGTGGACTTGTAGCTAAGAGATCTGCTCTCTTAATTGATTGTTTTAAATTGTTCATTTTGACCCCTAATAATTTTGTATAGTTCAGTCCTGACATTTTATTTTTGGTAATTCACTATTTTATTTTAATTTCTAATAATTCATTTCACTCTGTATTTTAATTAATTTGTTTTATTCGTAATTTTAAATCCATGACATTCAAACACAGTTGTATACATATATTGTTAATGAATAAAACGGAAAGTGTGTGAGATCGAATAAACCAGATTCACCCCTTAATTTTCTTTAAATTTTAATGGGAATACTATTGAGAAATCTCCTTTCCTCTCCTGTTACAAAATGTCGGAATATACACACACAAAAAAATACCGACGAAATGAGAAATTTCTACTTTTTTTAAAAATCCGTTAAAAACTAGTTTCATCCAGAAAACAAAGTTAACAAATATATGTAGCGAATTTACTAAGAAACTAAAATGTTCAAAGCACGGAAACAAATAAGGTCTTTAATTTAGACAACATTGTTTTATTTACCCCAACGTTCTAAAACGAGCGGGTTACAGATATAAACCAACCAACAAACTGAACAAGTTGTTACCGACTGGGAAAGGAGATAAGCCCTGATATCTTCCGCACAAAAGGTACCTAACTACATAACGTGTTCACGCTAAGTGAGGGCGTAAAACATACGCAAAACGTTAAAGAGCCTTAAGAATTATTCGTCTCCAGTGTGCGCGGAAAATTTTATGTCCGCATAATTCTGAGTGATGTTATTAAGAAGCAAAATTGTTTAACGCCTTGGGTTCAGAATCAATGCCGTAGGATGATGATCAATGACGTCCAATGATGTGTACAATCTTTACTTTTAGTAACAGCAAAGTGCATTGTGAAAGAAATCCAGGAAAGTACTACCACACCTATTTTACGCGCGTACATCGTAGACTAACTGCCTACGTGGCCGAACGGTTACCAGGTTCGATTCCCGGGCCGGGAGAAATAGTTTTATGGCCTACAATTATTTCTCTCGTGAGTTTGGGTGTAATTTGTGGTTGTCTTTGTGTGTGTCCATGACACAGGGTTTCCCTAGTGCGGGGCTATGTTGCGTATGTGCGTTATTATTATTAAAAAAAGACTTAGGCGATTAACACACTGCACCGCGCCCCGCGACGGAGCGCGGTAGTATGGCTATGCTAGTTGCGACTTGCGCGCGATAAAATTGGGATAACGCGCGATATCGGCTGTCACAATCAGATCTAATTTAGATAGCCAATAGCGCGCGCTTGTTTCAATTTTATCGCGACTATCATGCGTAGCCACGCTACGGGGGCTGAAATACCTCAGTTTGTATGGAAAACACGCGCCGTTGAACACACTGAACGCTTCTTCGCACGGGAGAGCGGCACACGGGGCTTTACCGCGCCCCCGCGCCGAGAGGCGCAGCGAACCGCAGGGTCGCGCAGATTTTTAATCAATTTGTGTCTATTTTAGTAATTGTCGTTCGGATTTTCCTAATAAATAATCAAAGGATTCAGTTGACATACGTATGTAGTTGAAAAGATAATCTTCATATTTTCTTAAATTTTTGTAATGAAGTTGAATGTTATCTTCGGTGTCTTTTTATTTGAGTAAACAAACCCACATAGACAGTATAACTGCAGTGTCCTGAATGAGTTCTGTATTATTAACCATTCTTGTTTCAGCTACACGTACAATCACTACGGCGATCATCTACGAAGCGAGTACTTTAAACCGCGCGTTGACGCAGATGTACGTCTCCGCCACCGCGCGTGTAATTCCGGGTCCCGCGCACCGGGGCGCGGTGCAGTGTGTTAATCGCCTAACTCAATTGTAACGCAAAGCGGAATTTCATGTACATAAAGCCGAATTATTACTGAGCATCAAAGCCACCTGTTGTGTTAATTCATTCTAACACACTTGTATTACTGTTCTGGGTTGTTGTTGTAATTTTTCATGTACCATCATCATTCATTGTATGAATAAAACAATTAGTGAAACTCCATAGCGCAGTTTGCATGTGTGCGAGCCTTCCGTGGGCCGTATATGGACACAGACAATCGCGTAATCTCATGGTGCACTCGAATGGCATAGGTGTTTGAAATTGATATTAAATATTTTTTTTTATAATATCAAGTGACTGGCCGAACAAGTGTACCTGGTAGTAATCTACACGCCTGTCCATAACTGTTGCTGTGCCACTCAGAGCTTTAAATCGCAAACATTTGAGGGGCACTGCCACTGCGCCTGTCAACCTGAGACATAAGTTGACAAGTCTCATGTGCCTGAAATTTCACCAGCACCCTTAGGGTACACGTTCCATTATGTCGTGACGACAGATAGTCGGACAGTTTAAAGTGTCGTGGCTTGTATAATTAAGTGAAATTTTTACACATAGAACAACACGATTAACTGTCGTTCACGACTTGTTGACGTTACGACAACAGACTGTCGTGACAATGGGAAGAGTTAGAACGACAGTCGTCCAACGATAAATAAGACGTTACAACAAACGTGACGACAGATAATCGCAACTTCAAACGATTCTGTCGTGCAAACGACAAGGCGGCTGCCGTGAACCGGTAAATTGTAGTCGCGATCTAGTGGGAACAGCTAGACACGTCAACGATGAAATAATCGTCCAGGACGCAGTCATGACGGATAGTCGTGATATGGGAACATGTTAGACGTGACAGTCAATAATGAATAAAACGTTACGACATTATGGGAACGCGCCCTTCATACCAGGAATGCAGTAATGCTCACATTAAAGGATAAACTCTTTCACAAGGAGCACACCTTACACTAAAATTTGCAGTTGGACTGCACTCACCCATCTTCGACCCGTGTCTTTGAAGATGTCGTCCACCCGTCTCTCTGCATATCGTTTCACGCTTCTATAGCCACTTCTTAGCCACCATTTGGGTGCCACTTTTTCATCTATCATCAACATGCCTCGCATATGTCCTACCCAGCTCCATTTTAGCTTCGTTATCCGATCTTATAGATCTCGATAAATTTCTTTATCTGTCTCTTCTATTCTATAAACGTAGTAAAATGTTGTTTACACTCTTAGTTAAGTCAGTACGTGTGTCATATGAAGTTGGAAACTTTAAAATTGTATTTGGAATTTTCTTTTTTTAACCCGTACGTAGACGTGACAATAAATCGTGCTCTAGGTGGTGAGCAACACGCTTACCCGTTGAAGAACTTTAAAACGCAAAGTTCTGAAGGGCACTCAATATCACTATACGTGACTTAAAGTCGACAAGTTCAATATGCTTGTTGTTTCACAAGCGCCCTTACCCTTCAAAACTGAAAGAGAGTAATGCTCCCATTACTGCTTGGCGGTTGAAATAGATATGGTGGTACTTCCTCGGATGAACTCTTTTGCAAGGAACTCTATTACTATTTGTTTTAGGAGTAAGTTTTTTAAATATACAATTCCTTTACAATTATACGTACATTTGGAAAGCTATATTTACATACTGCGGTCATTAACTTACAATTATATGGACGTCGGGTCCGCGCTAAAAAGTGTCCGGACTTATAGGGCGTTAAAATCGTATATAGAGCGTCATTCACGCTTTAGTCTTCGTTTGTTCGACTGACAGCGAAGCAAGCAAAATTAGACATACAGCGATGACATTACAATTTAAATTCAACGTTGTAGTTTTTTCATATTCCTTTACATGTCACTACGTTTAAATTGGTTGACTTGGGACATTTTTTTCGTGGTTTTTGGATTAGACCCGTCGTCCATTTATTTGTAAGTCAATGACTGCGATGTCTCTAAATTTACCAAGTGAAGTCTTCAACATAGTTTTAAGGTAATATTTTATCCACTTAACGCTCCAAGCATAGAATGTACATAATTATATGAAGTGATTCAGATCTAGACAATATTATCCCTACGATCACGTTCCAGGGATATATGTGGTTGGTATAAACAGAACACTCACTTCATTATAATATTTATTTCAAAAGCTACATGTTACAAGAGTATACTACAGAGTTAAGTATGAAATGGTTACGTTAACTTATTATTTATATTACACACTGCAACGTAAACGGATAGTGTACATTAAAATTAAAATATCGCGTTTGAAAATTCCAGTTGCGTTTTGCTTGCAATACTGAGATCATAAGCGTGAACAATATAATTTAAAATTTAACACGTTTTTTTATGTATACTGAGTGTTTAGCGCTTTTCTCATAGTAGTTTGCTGGGTCTCAGGAGGCTCAAGCCTGCTTATTTTGTCAACCGATTGCAAAAAGGATGAGGTTCGTAATTCGATGATGGAGCATACACACACAAATAATACCTATTAATTCTCGCGTGAAAAGGCCCAAGTTATAACGTTCAAGGTCACAAGTATGCTGTTTTTTTTTTCAAACCACATTCAGACTGCACTGAGATTATATTGCAATTATGATAATTTGTAATACTGCTAAAATCTAGTTGCAATGGCAGTTGCGTCTCAATGGAGTGAAGTGAGCACCTTTGGCAACAATCCGCTGCTTCTTTGGCGCTGGGATGGACGATGTACATCGTAATACAAGTTCTACTTCGCGCCGTACTAAACCGGCAACTCGAAGGAAAAAATTTATATAATGTACGTCGCAAAAATAGCAACAACTTTTGAAAATTGCATAAAAGGTTTAACGCCATCTAGCGGTATCTTACCTAAACTAAATACTTGTACAATGTTAATAGAAGTCTTAACACCGCTATTCTTTAACGTTCTATAGTGACTTACTAAAACTATGATGAAAATTACTATGCACATCATTGACTTACAATTGTATGGACGTCGGGTCCGCGCTAAAAAGTGTCCGAACTTATAGGGCGTTAAAATCGTATGCAGAGCGTCATTCACACTTTAGTTTTCGTTTGTTTGACTGACAGCGAAGCAAGCAAAATTAGACAGTACTGCGATGACATTACAATTTAAAGCTTTTTCATATTCCTTTACATGTCACTACGTTTAAATAGGTTGACTTGGGACATTTTTTTCGTGGTTTTTGTATTAGACCCGTCGTCCATTTATTTGTAAGTCAATGATGCATATCTTAATTTTTACCTCAGTTAATCAACAACTTAGTTTTCAAATTAATAGTTAATAAAAAAAAACACGTGAGTGCTTGTATTGAAAACTGAGGAAGCGAAAGACGCTAAGATTCTTCAAAAATAGATTCCTGAGCGTAGCGATGGTTTCAAGCCACGAGACGCTAAATAACTTTGCTGCAAAGCAAAACAAGGAGAAAATGGTAGATGAAAGAAAAGCAGTTCAACGTCAGTTTTTTTTTATTTCAAAGAAAAAGTTATCTTCGGATGCGTTCTGAATTTACACCTCATCAATTTTTATTCTCGCTTGTACTTTTATTTTGTGTGATTAAGTGATTATTGAAATTATTTTAGTTCTTCGACGAATTAAAATAATTTAATAAACACAATTAGTTATCATTGTAAATTTAATATCAACAATAATAAAAATAATAAATACAAACGGATTTATATTACATAAACAGGCAATGTACGACAAATCACGTAGTGGAACGTGTCCATTATCTTTTTGATTCATCGAAAGAAAAAGTTACGTGCACCACAGTCCAACACACGTTCAACTACGACATCATTAGATGAAAGATATATATATATCTTTCATCATTAGGCTCATTTTTTAAGTCAACGGGTAGGTGCTCATAATAAGCCAGGCCGATTACGCGCGGATTTTTTTCAGTGAGTGCTAACCGACGCGGTACGACCCTTAGTCGTCTTGTGGAGTGGGTGTTATAACGGCTTTCATGCCTTGAATCTTCATGCGTGAACAGCCACCCTTAGAGGTGGATGAATTTCTTGAAAATTAAATGGGACCACTGCGCACTGTGGAGGTACCAACTTTCCAACGAAAAGAATCATGAAAATCGGTTCACAATTACCGGTGTTATCGCGTAACATACATACAAAAAAAACATACAGTCGAATTGAGAACCTCCTCCTTCTTTTGAAGTCGGTTAAAAATCGTAGTAATCGTAGAATAGTAGCTCGATGGCTAGCCACTACTTTTGCCTTTTAATAGACTATGAAACGTACAAAATCCTGTCACTAACACTCTATCGACAAACGACAGGTGATTCAAAATTAGCCGAATTATGGCCCAGGGTATTTGTCTGCAGGCATAATAATCGGAAAACAGGGAAAACTTTGTATTATTCGACTCGTCGTTAAATATGCGAATGTGCTGAGGTGGAAGTAGACCTCCACCTACCCACTTGCAAAATAAGCACAAACAGACGTGGACTTGCACAAACAAACCTGATAACACAAAGATAAATCAATATTTTTTATTTGATTTGTTGATTTGTTTTGCTTTGTTGTCTTTGCTTGTTATGTTTGTGTATTATAATCAATATTAGTAGATTACACTCGTAATCGGTAAATAGGAATTCAAGTTAGATTATTCTATCTCTAGATTTTATTAGCGATAGAGCTCCTTGTGAAAGACCCCTTCCAGGGAATCACTGCCTTCGTACCTTTTTCCGCCGTCAAGCAATAATGTGAGCACTACTACGTTCCGGTTTTGAAGGGTAAGGGTGATGGTGGAAATTAGGACACACAGAACTTGTCAACTAATGTCAGGGTGACGGGCGCAGCGTCACTACCGCTCAGGTCTTTGCTATTTAACACTTTTGAGTGGCACTGCAACTGTTATGGAGAGGTGTTTCAGTTACTAACAGGCCACGACTTGTTAGTGCCGTGTATCGCTTGATATCATAAAAATAAACAAACTCGCATATAATTTCATAATCATAATCTCACAATCGAGATACCAATCCGCGATACTGGGGGTCGATTCAGAACGTTACGATAACTCATTTATTTGTCGACCGATTTCTTTTCAGTTTTATTCACAACACCCGAATCTGACGTCAAACTGTCATATTCGAAACCGAACCGAAATGACGTCACAGCCGTACAATTACTCGAACTTCTCGAATAAAGTGTGAATTTTGTTCAATTTTATTAAGTTATTTTAATGCGAGACTAAAGCATTCATTTATTTTAGACCTTTAAAGTTTTAAAAATGGATTTTAATTTTTTAACGGACTATAAAAAAGGAGGAGGTTCTCAATTCGACTGTATGTTCTTTTTTTTGTATGTATGTCACGCGATAACTTCGGTATTTGTGAACCGATTTTCATGATTCTTTTTTTGTTGGAAAGGGGGTACTTCCATAGTGGTCCCATTTCATTTTGAAGAAAATCATCCACCTTTAAGCGTGGCTGTTCACGCATGAAGATTCATTTTTATAAATAGCGCCTAACTTTAATTGAGGAGCAATTATTTTCATGGTTGTTTTTGCTATTTCTCCAATTCAAGGCGTTTTTCTCTCAATATACTTTCTTCATTCTTTTTATTTTTATTCACAACACCCGAATCGAACGTCAAACTGTCATGTTCGAAACCGAAC
>NW_020653852.1:18143498-18169483 GCF_003589595.1 Hyposmocoma kahamanoa | reverse complement strand
TATTTTTAACAATTTTACATTGAAATTCTAAATTGAAATGTCTATAAATAAAAACACGCCTGTCCATAACAGTTACAGTGTACCACACAAATTAAATTGCAAAGATCTGAGGGGCACTTCCACTGCGCTCGTGACCCTGAGACATAAGTTGGAAAGTCTCATGTGCCTGTAATTTCACCAGGACTCTTACCCTCCAAAACCGGAACACAGTTATGTTGACATTACTACTTGGGGGCAGAAATAGGTAAGGTGGCAGTACTACCCTGGACGACTTCTTTCACAAGGAGCTCTACTAAAGAATACTTAAGTTTGTTTGAAAAAACAAATATACGCGATTTAAATCCGGAAAAATAGTTTCATTTCCTACATGTAACAATCGCGAAAACCTAAGAACTCGATAAAGAATACTTGTTAAATAAACTGTAAGTACATTTTCTTTGGTCTTTCTCACTCTTAATAGCACCCACCCGAAACCCATTGATATACTCCGCTAAATATACGTCACGATCTTTTTTTTTTCACTGAAAAGCTTAAATTTTAAATTAAATTTCACACGTAAGAGAAACTCAGACGTTGGAGCCCTTATTTTTTTTCTCTTATTCCTCTGACATATTATTATGTAGTCAAAGCTGGTTTTCTCTCAAGAGTATAAACACTTTCATTCCAGTTCAATCATTTTTCCCGCAAGTACTTTAATTCCTCATACTTTGTCTTTCTTACATTAATCCTCATTCATACTTTAGCGGGTGGGATATCTGCCTACAATAATGCCTACACTAATTTTTACTTCTGTATTTATTTCTTTTTATTTTTTATAGGGTGTACATTTGTTTGTACGTTTTATTTTTCTTTTTTCTCGTGGTCTAATTCTTCCATATATTCATTTTTTATTATGCTCTACATTTGTTTTGTCTTTATTTCTTTTCCTTCTTATAATAATTAATTTTATTCCTTATCTACTTTTTTCAAGTTCTGTTCCATTTTTATTACAACTGTTTGCTTACATTCTAGTTACATTTTATGTTTCTTATTTTATTTGCAATCTTATTCCAGGCCCTGTTTACTACACACTATTGCTATGTTTATTACATTATTTTGTTGTGTGGTGTACACCAATATTACACTCTATTGTGTCATCACACTTTTTTAATCTTGCTTTAGAAATAGAAACTTTTTACCTTACTAACTATTTTGGTACAGTATTTTAAAACATATTCTATTCTTACCTGACATAACGGAATCCATGTTGTTTAGTGTTATTTTGGAGTCTATCAAATTTTAATATTCTATTTCTAGGCGTTCTAATTAAAAAACTGGGTATTCAACTATAATATGGGGTATAGTCTCTTTTATTTCGGGGTCCCGTACCCACGGCCTCTGCTCGAGAGACTGTAGGTCAAACCATTAGGCCACCACGGCTTGCAGTACACATTTACAGTTAAGTATAGTCGTATTATTCTACTTTTCACGTCACGGGTCCTTCGGGGACAGTCCGCGGTGTTAATTATGTGAGTTAGTTGACCACGGGTGCTCCCAAGGGCGGAGATCAGCGGCTAGAGATGGCACCACTACGATCTCGGTCAGTGGCCGTTCAGGGGGTCGATTCAGAACCTAATGATAACTCAGTTGTCGACAGGTTTCTTTTTATTTTTATTCGCAACACCCGATTCGAACGGCAAACTGTCGTATTCGAAACTGAACCGAAATAACGACACACCCGTACGTTTACTCAAACTTCTCGACCGGCAAAGGCTACAAATGTTATTTAGAACACAATTATCGAATGAAAGTTACCGAACGTCCTGTTGTTTACAAAGCTAGAATGTCTTTACTTTAATTAAGTCTGGGTCTTGTTCAGTTTTATTAATTTATTTTAATGCAAGACTAATGCATTCCTATTGATAATTTCCTTGGATATTCGAGAACGATGTCCAATCGAACGATTCGGTTAAAATATCGAAGAGTTCTGAATCAGGGTCCAGGAGGCCTACCACAACCTCTTAAAACAATATTACTTTAACCTTACATTGACTTTTCGTGGCATGACGCGCTTAAAGTAAGCTTATTATAATGTTAAAACTATGATGTTTTATTAGCAGCTTTGTGACTATTCATTCACTTACTTAAAATAGTTACTCGGACGCAGCGGAAACAATATTATTGTCTAAATATTGATTGGTAATAATTAAAAGTTTAGTTGAACTTATTTATTCGCATAAATCTCTTCAATATTTTGTTTATCTTTTTTATTTAATATGGAATTTTTAGTTAATATAATACGTATGGAATAATTTCTCATTAAATAAAAATACGCGATGTTTATTTCATAACATTATGACAGCGACATTTATATGCTCCTAGGCGACACTAACAGTTGACACTAGACTATAATTCCGAATTCACAACGTGACTTTCAAGACTCAGCTTGTTTTATATATTTTTCTTCATGAAAATGCGGAAAAATAATGTAAAACAACGTGATTTAATAGATTTTATTATTACATACTTTTCTTTTTTAAACAGTTAAAATTCTCAAAATATGAATTACATTAAGCACTTAAACATTATACTACGACAAGACGTTTCGGAACATCAAAAAATAAATACATGCATGCATTGACTTACAAATAAATGGACGACGGGTCTAATACAAAAACCACGAAAAAAATGTCCCAAGTCAACCTATTCGAAATTTAAATTGTAATGTCATCGCAGTATCGCGCTGTCAGTAGAACAAATGAAGACTAAAGCGGAGTTTGGCGCTCTGTATACGATTTTAGCGCCTTACAAGTGCGGACACTTTTTAGCGCGGACCCGACGTCCATATAATTGTAAGTCAATGCATGCATGGCATTATATAGTTCATATAACCATATTTCTTTCCTATTTTTAGTAAAGAATAGACAATATTGGGAAATCATTCGTTCTTTCAATCATTTGAGTAATAATACATTACTTAGTTGACAGGTTTGTCATGGCACTAATATGAGTAAGTAATATTATAATAAGCTTACTATATGGTTACATTGAAATAAGATTATTTTGGAAAGGTTTATGGTAAGCCCCCAGGCCAGAAAACGGCGTAGTTCTAGGTAGTGATGTTGTTTCGGGTAACTGCGCAATAGACCCTTCCCTGTCTCTGTAAATCGTGTTGTTGTAACAAGGGCACATTTGCAAAATTACAACTTTTCATGGGAGAGGTAGGCAGGTAGGAACGAAATTAGTCGGTCTTTAAACAGCTGAATAAACTTGCATTAAACATTACTAAGAACCGTCTCGATTGAATTAGCCTTCAATTAAAGATAAATATAAAATATACACAATTTTTTGTCAATTTCATATTTTAAATAATTAACAAATAATTTAAGTAACGGGAATATAGTTCGTTTAATCCATTTATAATGTAACCTTTTAATAATATCTAATATAGTTTTTTTTTTGTATTATTTGTAAACTTTCAGAAGCTTTCAAAGTTATGTGTTGCCAGGCAGCCTCTAACTTTAGCGCTTCATGTGCTGTAATAGCGATGCCTGATGAGTAAAAATGTAAACACACTTATAAAAATGAATTCTAATACAGTTATTCTTGAATTCTTATTAAATTTTAATACGATAATTAAATATGTGAAAAAAAAACACCTTGTTCCTTAGATGTTGTATTTATTCTTCTAGTAGTGGACTGCAATTAGATCTAGTCTTGTAGTTAGATCTGATCTTGATGTAACACACACTTTTACGGAGAGAAATTTTAATATTCCCCTATGACAAGTACACACCTCATATAACCGAGAGTAACCCGCGATCACACCCGTTGACAGTTAGAAAACCATAGATATTTTAAAAAGTACGTTTTCACCTGACTAACTCGGAAAGTCTTTCTTTCTCATTAGAAATCTGCGAGCAAAAGCGTTTGTTCCATGCTAGTCTGAAAAAGGTTTTTGAAATTCGAATTTGACGAAATAAAAGTACAAGCAAGAAAAAAAATTGATGAAGTGTAAATTCAGAACGCATCCAAAATTAAACTTTTTCTTTGAAATAAAAAAAATGATATTATAAAATGGGACTTGTCAACATATGTCTCGGAGTCACGGGCGTAATGGCAGTGCCCCTCAGATCTTTGCAATTTAAAGCTCTGAGTGACACTGCGACTGTTATGGACAGACGCGTCGCTTACCATCAGGCTCACGACTGGTTCGTCCCGTCACTTGACGTTATAAAAAAATACTTGCTAATGGTAGAGTAGCTAGCTAACTATACATAGAGTTAGCTAGCAACACTACATACAATGTTACATCAGAGTAAAATTAGAGACCCAATCTAAAATAACAAAGTATACAAAACATCTGCAATATTTCGCCGGAAATGGTATCTCGAAAACATTGAAAGCTGTCATAAACTCGGATTTATCTCGCTATAGTAATTTCCTCGTAAACTGGTAGATTAAACCGGGGAAAAGATGTTGCTGCTCATGAATTTGAAACTGTTACGAAGTACATACACCGAGCATATATACATCAAATGATTTTACCGCATGCAATTGACACTATTGTCAATTATAAGTAACCCTGCTGCGTCTCATACCACTCGGTTTAGGCTGCGTTTCCACTAGAGATGTGCGAGGTATTATTATATAAATATAGAATTACAATTATTCATACAAAGATCGAACACTCAGAAAAAATTCCTTGATCCGGTCGGATTCGAAGCGAGAGAAGAGAGAGAGACGTTTCTAGCATACTGTGCCAGACGCTATACCAAGCCACGGAACGAACCAGCGGACGTCACGAATTTTTCTATGTGTTTGTTGTCGTATTTGGTTATTTTTCTCCGTTCGTTCCGCTGTTTAGTCGGTTTGAATTCGAATCTTTGTATTAATAATTATAACAAACCAGTGGAGTAATTTGACATAAAAAATAATTGCATTTAATTCCTAAGCCTCAATTTTACTATTTTGTTATATGTTAATTCAACACTTTCGAATCAACCAATGCTATTTGAGGTAATGTAGACTCTTAACAACTACGCCGCTCCGAGTTTTAAAAATCTGAGGGGCACGGGCCCGTCACCCTGAGGTATAAGACAAGTCCCATATGCCTTAATTTCCCCATCATCCTTAACCTTCAAAACCGAAATGCAGTAATGGTCACATTACTGCTTGAATAGAAGAAATAGGTAAGGTGGCAATACTTCCCTGGAAGAACTTTTTCACAATGAAATCTAAAATCGTATTATTTGCATATTTCTCCACAGACATATAGGTACTTATTCTAAAGACATTGCCAGCCTGGGCATCTGGATGTTGGCAAGACAACGTTCTTTTCAATTACCTATATGTATTTCTATTCTAGTTAATTCTTAAGTTACATTAAATACTCGCTAATATTCTAAAGTAAACCTGTTTTTGCTAAATAATACTATCTCTATATAGATTTTAAGACTTTCGTGGTTATTCACTAAATGATTATCACTAGTATCGGGTTTCTTACCACGGTATGACTTCTTTTTATTTTCCCGATATTTCGGAACGGTTGCACGCTCCATGGTCAACCTGATACTAGTGATAATCATTTAATACTATCTCTAATCATAACATTTGATCACTTAGCAATATATTTTTTAAATTTTTTTATTCAACACTTTTTTACTAACCTGCGTACTTTTCCTGATATGTTCTGCTCCTGGTCTGATTTTGTTGTATAATATATTTGGTATTACATATTTATCAATTCTTTTTCCGTAATTATTGTTAACTTTACATTTATTTAGCTTCATATCTCTCTTTTTGTGTTATACCTATTATATACCAAACATTTATCCTCACTCTTATAATAATTTTCAATGGCTATCACAATTTTTTTTTATCAACTGGCAATATTTTATACAAATTTTTGAAATAATTTTTAATGCCTTTTTCTTGGTATTTTTATCCACCAAACAAAAATATGAATAAAGCATCATGATATTCAATAAATATTACATTGGAAAAGAGCTCTTATAATCTGCTTACTGGAACTCGCCTGTCTTTGATTTCAGCACTATTTCGTTTTTTTGACTAAGCGGAGTTGATATGTCATGTTCTCCGCTTCCCTTTGTAGATAATGTGACTAATGGATCTCATATTAATGATAATTTAGTTGGAGAAAGTATTATTATTTTTGTTTACACGCGAATTAGGTTACTTATGTAAGTGTCACCGCCCTATTAATTTTCGGCGCCAATTAACACTGCTGAGTTTCGGATTAAATAGTGGAGAGAACAAGTGTAATTACAGGAGACTGAAGGTCTTCTGTCACGCAGATAAAGGATACTTTTGCTTTGAAAAATCTTGATTAATTACGACAAAAAACGTCAGGGACCCTACTATCGACGTGAAATCCATAGTTACGGATGTATTTTCAATATAAAGTGCGACGATATCACCTTTTAGTCACCCTTTTCTCCGGTACCTGGCCACTTACATTTGAAATTTTCAATTGTTCTCTTTGCCTCGTCATTATCACTTTGATTCATTCCATCGACATTCTATACTAAATGTTTGAAGCGAGTCTGATGTTCTTCATCTGAATTGTGATCGGTTTTACCAGTTTTCAATTAAAATCAAGTAACCTAATTAATATTTGTAGAAAATACAGCATTTTTGGGGTAAGTTCTTTTTATATACTTTTAAACTTTCGCGTTGCATTGTACTAACATTTGAAAACGGGAATAAACGCGTTTACATACGAATAGGTATTGTAGTATTGTATGTATAGGTAGTGACCACGGCCAGGTTGCACTGGCCGAAACGTCGGGGAACTAGGTAGGTGTGAAAAATACCCACTCGTATGTAAAAATTACTTTCCGTATGTTAAGTTCTTTTTATCGTTTGACGTATGTTTTGTAAGCAATTTAAGTAGGAAGTCTTTGATATCATTGTACCTGTGTTTTGTTTATACTGTTATTTTTATTGTTACAGCCTTCCTTTTCGCCTTGTTTACATTTTCTTCTACCTCATTATACAATAAATTTATGTGGACCGAGTCGTCTATTTTGTTATTCGCGACAAGACGACCTATAGATTTGAATTTCGATCTGGCCTAGAACTACGAATGTAACAATGCGATTGGACAGTTTCGAAAGGTCGAAGAGTCCTTTTTAAATATAAATAAGAGAGTAAAAAATATAATATATGCATAATTTGTTTCATGTACCTCGTACAATGCTTATGACTTTCATATGATAAAATTTATTTTACCAAAGGTACGGCTTGGCAGTTGGCTACGATATGGAACTGAGTAAAGAAAAATCCCATACAAGTCGTCCGTTCGTTTTTCAGCGCAGTACGTGTGTTTGCTTTTTTCGTCTATGGTCAGAAATAACAAATTCAAAAAAGGAAATTAAAATGTATTCCTTTTTCCGCTTTTTCTTATTAGACATAAACCTATATATTTGTATCATTTCTTTTGAGAGAAGTTCTTTATAAGCCTTGGTGGCAACAGTAACTTCAAGACACTTATTATTGAAGATCTCGGCTAATCACTCTCATCCAGCAAAGGCTTATTTCTTGGGCCTTGTGTCCATGACAATTGGGAACGATTACACGCTCCATGCTCAACGTGAAAAAGTGAGTAACAATGGTAACGCCACAAGTAATCAAGACTAAGGTAGTCTTCGCCAGCGTAATAGGGTAGACAGATGTCTGTTCTTAAAACTGTCATCAAAAGATAGAATGAAAAATTAAAAGGCACCGAGCTTCGGCCGCTAATCGATTTTAGGTATTCTATGCTCTTCGTGTATGTGTGCGTCTTTATAGCCATGTGTAAGCCCGAGCTACACAACCTTCACGTCTGACAGGGGGGAAGCGTGATGGCTCTGGCTAGTATGGGCTGACCGCAAACGAATTTAGGTATTTCCTTCGTATTATTAAAACAAATATTCATTTAGATTTTTTTATTTATTATATCAAGTGACGGGACGAACATGCTGGTAAGCTACACGCCTGTCCGTAACAGTTGCAGGGCCACTCAGTGCTTTAAATCGCAAAGACTTGAGGGCACTGCCACTGCGCAAAAAACCGTAATTACGGCCGTAACCCGAGACGTAAGTATTGTTATCATTCAAAAACAGACAACCTTTCATGAAGTGTTTCTAAAGAGTATAATTCATAGAGTGAATCTTTACCATCAAGGGATCAAACAAACGCAATTATTTCACAATTACGTATCGCTGCCTCGGTCTTAGGAATAATAATTATGATAATACAAAAAAGCTTGCGAGAAGTTATTTCATAATTATATGTATAAAACAATTATCTGATATTATGTAACTACTAACAACTTAATGTTGTATTGTCAAATAATTTATATAGCATCTATTTTAAGCTTTAATATTAAGAAAGTATATATAAATAGATGCTCAAAACACAGGTACTCATTTACCTAGCTTAGGCATCGCAACAACACCAGTTATAAGATTTACACACGGCAATGCGAACGCGATACAATAGCGATGCAGTCGCTTATCGTCTACCTTTACACACGCGCGCGGTTTTAAGCAGCGTTGGAAACGCGATTCAAGCGCGTAACAGCATCGCTACACTTGTGATTCATAGGCGATTGCATCGAAGCAATCGCGCGTTTGTATCGATGCCGTCGCGCGTTTGCTTCGATGCAATCCCTATAAATGTCAAGTGTAGCGATGCAATCGCGCGTTTCGCGACCGCACGTTTGCATCTCTGCTAAAAGTCGCGCAAGTATGTACCACTCTTCATTGTAGCATTATGACGATTCTATAATAATTAAGAGGGAGCAGAGGAAAAATTTCTAATCTTCGATTTAATTTTAGAGGGGAATATCCATTTTAAAGTTAAAAATAAAATATTGTATGAGTAACTACACGATATATTCAAGCATAGACATTAATCAGAAACATAAAACAATAAAGTTTCCTCGATAGATAAAAATCACGAAATGACCTCTAATTTTCACATTTCTTCGATTTATCCTCGAAACTCCTACAGGTTATTAGCAAAAAAAATTAGATAATTAATTATATTTATGCATGATCGAGAACTGTCACTACGGATTTTTTTAATCCCTTTAGTTTTAGAGTTATTCCGCTAAAACGAATTTGGTACTTTTAATGCGCAAAATTCAACATCTCATCGTCGCATGACACGCGAACTTCAGGCATATATTTGTTTCACAAATTTGGGCGGAACCAACGTCAAAACTTTTTTGGCATGCTCCTCTTAAGCTTTCTTTTTTTACTGCATATTTTGATATTATAAATAGTTTCCTTTACATTTGTTTTCCTTGTATTAGATTAAGTTATAATGAAAAATAAATTTATCTTTATCTGCCGCTGACAAGTGAACCCGTGGCCATGAAGCGTGTAACTGTTCCAAGATATCGGGAAAATAAAAAGAACTAAGAACTAACACTACTGTAAGTAGTGTTAATCATAATAAATTAATACAGTAAAGTCAAAAGCTCGACACTCGGCCGAAGAAATATTTCTGTATTTATTTTGATACATACCGTACTATTGTAATAGTGTATTAACCCAAAAAGTATTTTTTCAGAATCGATGAAAAACAAATCACTTCCCGTGAAAGATTATAAAAAATTATATACTTATAGGTTAAAGTTTATCATAGACATCTAAATTTAATATAAATAAAAAGGGAAAAAATAATTTAATACTTTTGTTTTATAAGTTTGTTTGTTTCGAGTTAATTATATATGAATTCTAACAATGGTTTTATTGGTGTGTAGAGAATAAAATTTTAAATTCAGCTATGGTATAATCTTAAATTTCACATATTTTGAGTCACAACACTATTGAATAGCAGTGCAATATATTTTATCAATTTTACGCGTAGAGCGGGTGTGAAAATTAACGTCATCAAAAAATATTGGAAACGCAGCTATTGTTCATGGTTTAACCTTCACTGGGTTCGTGGAGCAAAGTAATTTACTTCGATAAATAAAATCAAATTGAGAACCTCCTCTCTTTTTTGGTGTCGGTTAAAAATAAATGTGAAATAAACAGTGAAATCCCAACCATGAAGAATTTAGCACACTATTGATACAATTACCATACCCCCTACCCTCTTTTATTAAATCTACGACTAAAAGAAATAAATGCCTGAGAGGCTCTTGAACTGGCACTTATCTCTCCCAACGTATTAACATATATCTACAAAGGCTACACTTTCAGGATTTTGGGTCGTGAAACCCGTTTTCATTCATTCAATTTACACTGTCCTAATATTTGACGTCTTTAATGTATGTTGTAGTATCCTCTTCTGCAAGTAATAGCGTATTGGCATTTGGCTCGCATACGCAACACAACATGCCTCCGGGCCGACGATCGTACACAAACTGCGCCCTCTACAGCCGTTTCATGAGACGTGCGAGCCCGAGATGAATCATAAACAAACCGCATACATTACATATATAATTGTAACCTTATGAATAAAGCAATATAGAATAGGATATACATTTATTGCAACGCCACAACACATAGATACAAAAATATTGAAAACACTTAGACAAACAAAACAGAATAAAAAGAATTAATAAACAAAATAAAAAATATAAATAACAAAAAACAATATAAAATAAGGCAGAATAGACAAACGCAAAAAAAAACAACTAAATATAACTACATATTGTATTGACATTTGCAAAAGGATTCATATTAACCGCTCACGCGATACATGCAGCCGTAGACGCATACCACACCTAGAGGTGCCAGTGATGATTTTATACCGATTTATCAGATATCGAAGTTATAACAGGTAAAAGAACTAATACTAATTGCTATTTCGGTAACTACTCTAGCAAACCATAAAGTTTTTAATGCCTGGATCTGTCATTTAAAAAAATAAACATTTTCAAAAATACGTCCCTGTATATGATTTATGTCTAAAAAAATAAATAAACTTGTTACTTTTAGGGCTTACTGACTTATACTTAACTTGACATTTTACTTAGTTTTTAAGTAGCAATAGAGCTCTTTGTAAAAGTTCGTTCAAGGAAGAACTGCTACTTATTTCTGCCGCCAAGCAGTAATGTCAGTGTTACTGCGTTCCGGTTTTGAAGCTTGTCAACTTATATCTAAGGGTGAGGAGCGCAATGGCATGCCCCTCAGATCGTTTTAAAGTTCTGAGTGGCATTGCAACTGTTATGTACAGGCGTGTCGCTTACCACCAGGCGCACAACTTCTTTGTCCTGTCATTTGGTAACAAAAAAAATAGTTTTATCTGTATTTGTTTTACATTTTTTGTAAGTATTGTTTTTTGTGTGGTAAATAAATGTTCAGTTAAGCGGCTACGCCATTATCTGATTTTCCAGTTCCCTCTATATTTATTTATAACATTTGTTACATAATAACATTAATTTTTAATATTTTGTTTCTCATCACACACAATACATTCAAACGCATTCATTTTACATTCAGGCAACACTATCCTCCCTCTAGCCCTCTCCCACTACCTCAAAACTGTAGTCACGAGTTCAAAAACTTCGAAGACCAGTGTGCACGAGTGATTTTTAAAATAATATATAAAAACTCTTTCAATCCTATTAACCCCCCTTTAAAATCACATTCCTAACGACTGTATACTATCTCAACAAGTGTATACATTATCTGTGATATTGTGTAAAACGCCTTCCTTTCAATCTAATAAAAATGATACATTCTTTTTCATTCTTCATTGAAGATTTGTTTCACATTTTTTTTTGTTTTAAGTGTTTTTTTTTTAATTAAATTTTTATTGAATTGATATTCAATTCTTTTTTGTGAAATTACTCGAGTAGTTTGTTATAATTATTAATACAAAGATCGAACACTCAGAAAAAATTCCTTCCTTCCAGAACCGACGTCTTCTTGCATACCTAATTAACTTCTTGCATAATAATGTTTTTTTTTTGTTTTTACCTTTATAGCAGACCTGCGGGCATGGCGTATCAGCTATTTTATTATAACACGACAACGTTACTGATATTGTTGACGACATCTAAAGCATAAATCCAACGTGATTGGATGACGTAAATTAATTTCTCGGTTTAAATTAAGATATTAGATATAACGATTAATTTAGGAGTTAAACCCTCGAGGAGGTTCCAGATTCGTTTAATCATGATTAATGTTAAAAGTAAACAAAAAAGAAAACATCTTTTTTTATAATACTGAATGATGGGGACGAAGAAATCGTGCGTCTGGGGGAAAGCGACACGATTGTCCATAGAATTTGCCAATGCCGGTCAGAGTCTATATCTAGTATACCATAGTAGAATCTATTGCAAAAGGCTTTATTATATACTTGTACTACCGTAATATTCTTTAACAAGCGCGCTGCCAAGTTTTCGTTTCGTCCTGAGTCATTAGGGTGACCATTGAGTGGTGTGGGATACTGAGTGGCTTTTTTAATGTCGTGAAATCATCCGGGGCAATATATATGTGACTCTCGTGTGGAATCGAAGCTCCAAAGTCTCGACCACTGCGGAAAAGTGATCTGTTTGTCGGTTTTCTATCAAATATATTTGATCCAGCAGCATACTAGGTATAAAAGTTATGGGTGGAAGGAGACGCGGTACACGTCGCCGATGGCGGAATGATTTAGACTCCTTTTTAAAGGTTTGGCAAGATGTTGTAAAATGCCGGAATTGATGAAAAGATGAAAAGAGGAGAGGTCTTTACCTAGCAGAGGAACAGAACTCTTCGTTGAACTAGAAACTCCTGAACACAACATCGTTAATTTGTTAATGTACCAACCATTCGCATGAAGCGCTTTGCATCCTTCGTAATGCGTAGGACAAAGGAATGGAATACTTACATATCTGTTTCCCAAAATCAACTTTAGACCAACACGTACAGTCGATGCTCTAAGATACCTGACCCTCTAGCCGACAATTTGGTTCTGAGAGTCTTCTTACGCATACAACAGAAAAATGTGAAGAAATTGCAGCATTTTGGTTGAAATTTGTATTTATTTGGCTTAAAATGTTTCATTACTATTATAAAAATCATTACTAACGATACAATAAGGAAGTGATACCATAAAGTATTTTACAGGACACTGGTTAAAGGTTAAGTTTTAAGACTTTTCTTCACACTGATCTACTCAAAACCAAATAGTCGGTTAGAGGGTCAGGTTTCTGAGGGCATGGACTGTACTATCGTCAATCTCGTCGTCGCTAACATAGGTCGTTCGCCAATTGGCGGTAACTAAATACGACTACAAGATGTGGACGACATTTTTCATAAATTTTATATAGCGGAAACTGAGCTAAGCGCTAAGCTTCGGAAGTGCTCATCAATATGCATCAATGTTTTCATACATGCTCAACGGTTAAGGGTACTCTTGACCTGACCTTTCATTAGAGTGCCCTCAATTTAGCCCTGGTGTTCGCCTTGCTCGACCCGTACTAACTTTTCCACTCACACTCGTATTATAAATCCGTTTCGTGGATCTTCTTTTAGTCATTCTCTACATGCTAGAATAACCTAAGCATACCTTTCTCTATCTTTGTCATACCATCATCTTCCACGTTGCAATGCCCACTTAACACATTACGTCGTTGAAATGAAGAAGTCGACAACCTTTTTTAAAAAGAAATTTGAGTTTTCCTCATTTCTTTTTCTTCCCCCTTTTTCTTTCGGTTAAAGCTAAAATCTCGACCGAAGATAGTCTGAAAAACAATTAATAATTGTTTTTATCGTGCAGAGAACAGACAACTATGTAAACTTCGTGGCCAAAAACTAGCCTGCAATACTGACAATTGTTTAAGGAGAAAGTTTTCGCGTAAGGACCACAAACTCGAATCGCAATGTAAAGACAACCGTGTCATTGAGTGGACAAACAGCCGTCTGTTACGTATAAGTTAACCAAAACTGTACCTTAAGCCTTTGTTTGCGAACTGGTTATGCCCAGCAAGCGTTGCAGTGCCTCAAATTATTTGTAAAATATTTTTTTCAACTGTAGACACAATTGCAGAAACCTATTCTTTTTTCTTTTTATTGAGGAACAAACAGTCTTATACAAATTATAAAATAAAAATACGTATAACTTATTACTAAGCCTATAGTTCCCTGTGCTTATAAGTGAACACGTAAATGGTTTGTACCCTCTGCAAAGACGAGGAATGATCTATGAAAAACATGTTTTTTTTTTACTACACTATTCCACAACCACTATATGTATAACTACACTATAATACTGTAATTATGTAAGTATAATAATAATAATAAAAAAAATATAAATATAATATAATATAATTTTAAACCGTTTCTAATACTTAAGAAACATGAAATTACGAAATTTTTATTTCAATTAGATGAATAATATAGAAATATGCCTAAGAAGCAAAATTTCATAATTTCTACCGATTTCACATATGACAATGAAGTATCTTCTACAACTTACGAAAGAGTGAACGAAAATATATTTAATTTTGATTATGAACGCTTTCGCCTATTTCTGAATAATGGTTACCCCATAGACCAAGTTATGCAATAACAATATCCCAAATATTGCGGTCAAGGCGGATTAATAAACTCAGGGCAGCGAAATAACATCACTGTATTAAGACAAGTTATTTATATTATGCCTTGCGGAATGTTAATAGGGGTTGAAGTCGCAGATTAAAAACTGATGTTATATTTTATTTGTAATCGTTCATGCTTAAAATTGGAGCAGGATATTGCCGCCTTGTTTGATGACGTCATGCGCGCTTGGTAATGATGCAAAATCGTCAAATCATCAACGTATAACGTATAACATCTATGTTAAAATTCATACGATATATATAATCGTGTAATGTAATAATACCATAGTATAAAAAGTAGGGCAACTACCGTCTGTTCAGTATTTCAATGCCTACACTTTGCTTGAAGCAGCGATGGATTGTCACATTATTATTTTAGTTGAACCTGTTGCTAACTGGTCGTTATACCCGCTCGGCATGAGACGCGCGTGACGTCACGGCAAGCGGCAGCGGCGCAGGGGCACTCGCCTTATCGACAACCACCGGCGACAGTCGACCCCTATACATTTATATAATATAAACCAGTACAGCTGTGTGGAGTGACGAGAAAGGATAAGATAAGGAAAGAGTACATCAGGGGAAGTTTGAAAGTGGCGCCAGTGACGGAAAAGATGAGGAGTAATAGGTTAGCGTGGTATGGACATGTCATGCGGAGGGAAGAATATCATGTGACAAGAAGAGTGCTCTTGAGCTGTTCGCGGTGCAAGTTGACCTTGAGCGCTGAAGGCCCGCCCGCTCGTGTAGGCCCATTGGGAGCGCTTCAATTTGCCTCACTTAGCGTGTGCGGGCTAGGTTTCTATGCGTTATTATTCTAAGGTGTGAGTATAAAAATGACGGCTGATAGGGGAGAGTGGAAGAAGAATACATGTAGTGCCGACCCCTCTTAGCGTGGGATAGGACAGGAAGAAGAAGAAACCAGTACAGCTGTATAATTGAGACGGCGAATATATCAGTCCTATTGATAAGCCGAGGTAGCCGAATGGTTTGACCTACTGCCTCTCAAGCAGAGGGTTGTGGGTTCGAATCCGGGCTCGCACCTCTGAGTTTCTCGGAATTTATGTACGAAATTTAATTTGCAATTTATCATGAGCTTTTCGGTGAAGGAAAACATCGTGATGAAACCTGCACGTTGCAGATGGTTCACAACTCTCGGAAAACGTGTAAAGTACCCAACCCGCATTGGACCAGCGTGGCGGACTATGCCCTAAGCCCTCGTCTGAAAGAGACTCGTGCCCAGCAGTGGTATATAAGGATTATTGCTAATACAGTCCACTTTTATTTCAAGTCCCTTAGGACCTTAACATTGCGTCTCTCGCGTCTCGTGCCGAGCGAGTATAAGACCGGTCCGCAACAGTACCTACAAGTTGTAAATATAATTTCAAAGTTAAGCTTTTATTGAATATCAGGATGTTTCTCCACCATAATATTCAATTATTTTTTGTGAAATTACTCCACTAGTTTGTTATAATTATTAAACAAAGATCGAAATTCACTATAATCCGGTTGAATTCGAAACGTCTCCCAGCAAACAGTGTCATTCGTTATACCAACTAAACCACGGAACGAACTAATAGACCTCACGAATTTTTCCAAGTGTTGCGGATCTTTGTTTTGGTTTTTAACAACTTTTTTGCCGTAGCATGACATATACTTGTAATAGTGTTGCTGGTGCTGGTGGCGTAGACTGTAAAATAGCCTGGATAGTAGTAATACAGCTTGGTCCAAGGGTAGTAATAGCCTCCGCAGCCCCCCCAGCCTCCATACGTCTTACTTAGCAATTTTTAGCAGTTGAAAAGACGAAAGTCCGATTTATAGGAATTTATTCAGTACAACAACATTATTAATATCTTAAAATGTAATCGGTGTAAACGGTGTAAAATGTAAACGGTGTGCAAGAGATTTAAGTAAGTGGTAAACGGTTCAAAAATAAGAAAGTAGATGTTTTCGCTACCGCGATCACGCAGAGAGTGACAATGGAACGAAACAAATTCAGAATGCGATGGAGAGAATGGAACAATTCAAAATTTGTAATTTAAATATGAGTAGAAGAAAAAAACGGTACGGTACGAATGGAGAGAGGCGATACAAAAAGATGGGATGACGGTGTAAGGACGTCACACCGTCACATACTAACCCTTTTTTTCCTGGGTAAATCCTCCTAGGATACCTCTCCGCCTTTGGGGGCAACGGAGCCCCCGCTCCGATCGCCCGTAGCCGCGAAATTACGCCGCCACTGAGAGGGAGCGGCCCTCTCCCGATTATGTTCGGCGACCTCCTCTTGAGGCATCACCGCTTCACAGAAGGAACATATACTAGGTTACTATTGAATGGAAGGCATAACCAAGATTTGACCTATATGAAAAAAGAGGATCGAATATTATTTTGACTATTGATTATTTGATTATCATATATTAATTTAGTATGCTGAAACATGATGATAGTGTTACCTAACGTATTTCATTTATAATTTATGCGTAGATCAACTAATATAGACAGAAAAGGAAATGTATACTTATATCAAATACAAAAAAAATATCGTTTATTTAAAAAAGTTCACATTTACAAATAGGTCAATTATATCTTTATGGATTAAATAATATTAATTGATTCTATAATCACCGCGAGATTATGCGAGTGTGTGCGTTGCTACGCTGCGCTGCAGTGCTGCTACGTTTGTGTAGAGTTACCCTATTTGTCTATAATAATTATAAGTAATCCTATACAGAATGTAAAATCCCTAATGAAGTTCAATAGTCCTTCTAATTTTACAAACTTCCGATCAGTTTTCCATATACTTAACATAGTGGCTTTTGACCTTAAATACCTCATGGTGCAGTTCGAAATTAGTTCTTCCTTACGATGATTTTATTTTTTTTGAGGACCTCTTTTCTCCGTCTGACATTCGTCCGAAACAATACTATCGAATAAGTAACACTCGACCAATATTAAGAGATAAATTTGTGGTTGTCTATGTGTGTGTCCATGGCACCCGCGACACAGGCTTTCCCTAGTGCGGGGCTATGTTGAGTGTGTGCGTTATTTAATGTCAAGTATGATACTTCATTCGCATCATGCGTGTTTTAGTTCGGTCGAATATTAATCAAACAATCAATCAATTTACTTATTTGTCAGAATAAGGTACATTATGATCAGATCTTATTTTAAATAAATCCAACTTATTCTACCATAATCGAGATGCAAACATATATTGTCATTCAACTATTTACTAAGATTACTACAATCAATGAAAACTCAATTATTACGATTACTGAAATTGTCAAATATTGCAAATAAAGTAAAATTACAAATGATGTAAAAATAAATTCATCAATAATTGTTGTCAAAGAATTCTGTCAATGAGTAACAAGTACTATTTATTAAAAAATCTAACAGTTGTGTTTTATGTACGGACAACGGCACATCAGACTACACATTTTTGTTCGAAAAGCGCCTCCAGTGCAACGGAACAAGATACGTCAATGTATAGCTTGATGTGCTGGCGTGTGTACATTAAAATTATTGTTCAATCTAATCTCTTTTGGCAAATGATTATAAATTTTTGGCGCCATGTAATATGCAGCTTTACTAAATAACGTAGTTCTGTGTGATTCCGAACACAACTTATCACAATTACGTGCTCGTGAGACGTTCTTAAACTATTCAGGATTTTTTCTTATAAAAATTGAACACTCATAAATATAAAGTCCCGGTAACGTTAACAAATGAAGTTCCTTAAAAATACGGCTTACAGCTGTCCGTTCATCTTAAATGACTTATTTGACAGTAAATTGTTTCGGACGGATGTCCGGAGAACAAAAGCACAGGGTCTGTACTACGCATGTTATCGTTAAAATGGAATTAATACACATCCTATACAAAATCACGCTTTCATTGCTGTAGCGGACTGTGTGAATGAGTTCGGGTAGATGCTAACAGAGAGTGAGCAAGACCAAAGCAAATGTTACGGGTCATTAACTTACTACAAAAACACGTACAGCTATCAATCCAAAACAGAAAACAATAGTAAAGAAAAGGCGCCAAAAACAATCACATCTAAATTTAGAATTTAAATATAAAACGAAACTTAAAAAGACTATATAAAAGAGATTTGTAGCGACTCCCTCTCACGTGCGCACGCAAGCACACGCACACAACCACAATCACATAAACGGACAGCAACTGTTAATACCTTTTTTAGATTAAGTAACTTGTTGTGAAAGTAATTTATTTCTTAATAATGCCTTAATTACTTTCAAAGTAAGCATTCATCTTAGTTATTTTTTGTATTTTTCTTTAATAGATTCAGGCGTTACTTTGCGGAAGTCCATGTTAATAAAAATGGAAGTAAATACATTTGCCACTCCGCGAACCCAGTGAAGGTTAAATCATATAAAATAGCAGCGCTTTTGTTGAATATGCCACCTCCCTCCGCATGAAATTAATAAAATAAATAACACAAACGGAACTACAGTCACAAACCACCACCAAAAATACACGTGTTTCGCCTCTCCACGAGGCCTCCTCAGGGGCTGTTGACTGCTCGACAGTCAATTGCATGAAAAAATATAGAACACAAGCGTAGGTATTTTGCACGATTTAACTTTCACTGGGTTGGCGGAGTACTTCCATTTTTATATTTTTCTTTGTTTTAACTTAATTCTTGTTGCTACAGGGCGTTATCAGTAATTTTTAATACGCTGGCCCGCATGCATGTGAGATGCTCCACCAACGTCAAAATCGCTCTATTCAAAATTTACGGCCAATCATTTTACTCGAGTGGCCTTTGGGTTAATTATAACGTGCTTATAACGCCCTACGTGTACAACTACAATAACGGTTTTAGTAAGCTGTTAGGTCTGCCAAGATGCACTTCGGTAATCATATAACAGGGAATTCCTTGGTTTGAGACCAGATTATTAATATAGTTATTATTAGATAGATATATCGTAGAATATTTAGTTGCAGTAGAGCTCCTTGTTCGTCCGGGGAAGTACTGCCACCTTACCTATTTCTGCCGCCAAGCAGTAATGTTAGCATTACTGCGTTACGGTTTTGAAGGGTTAGGGTTTTGGTGAAATTACAGACACATTTTTATTTGGCATTTGTGATTTAAAGCTCTGAGTGACACTGCAACTGTTATGGATATGCACTTACCACATGGCGCACTACTAGTTAGTCCCGTCACTTGGTAATATAAAAATATCTACTTTTTTTTAAATCCTGTGCTGTCCCACTGCTGGGCAAGGCCTCCCTCCACACCTCTCTGATTTGCGACACTGAGGTCCAATTTTTTAGGTGCGCGTCTAGCTCGTCTCACCATCGAGGCTTTGGTGTGCCGCATGGTGGCTTCCTTTCTTTGAGGATCCATTCTGTGGTGGCTTCCGCCCACGTTTCATCCGACATGCATGTATTTAAAAATATATTTAAAAGTATTTACTTTCAAATTCAATTTTGATTTTAATTAAACGTATGTTTTAAAATTGAATTTGTAAATATTTTAAAACAGTCGCGAAAAATTAAAACATGCTTACCTGAAAAATTTTTTCAAATGGCCTTTCGCCCTTTTTACAAAACACCAGTCATATATACATATATAAACATTATTGCTTACGCACTAGAAGAAAATCGATAGGTAAGCAACTATGTAAGATTTATAGAAATATAGGTAGGTATATTATATGAGAACAGCAATAACATTTTCAGTCTCAGAGCAATCCGGTTATAGCAATCAATTAGACATGATGTATTTTTGCAAACGTACTTGCTGGGTTTATAAATAAGTATATTATTATTGCTGGTACAAACATCGAACAACACAAAGACGTGAAGTTGAATAAGGCTGCAATAACCAAATGGATAAATTGGTAAAATTTGTTGACTTGATCTGTAGCTCAATAGGTAAGTGCAGAGCCCTGGTGAGGCAAATAGACGCTGGTTATTTGATCTTTGTATCAATAGTAATAAAAACCAAGGGGAGGATTACACAAAAGATTTATCAATGTTAATTGTTCACAAATTTTTATTGAATTGATATTCAATTATTTTTATGTGAAATTACTCCACTCTCACACAAAATTTAAATACAATGAATAGCGACATATCTAGTCGGGGCTGGTAGTTGTAAAGGTATCTAACTGAACGACGAAATATCATAGATTTCTCATAGATGGCGCTACGGCTAAAAAGTCGTTAAAAAACCAAATACAAAGATACAACGCAAGCACATAGAAAAATTCGTGAGGTCCGCCGGTTCGTTCCGTGGCTTAGTGGTATAGAGTCTAACACGGTATGCTAGAAGACGTCGGTTCGAAGGATTTTTTTCTGAGTGTTCGATCTTTGTATTAATAATTATAACAATGGTATGGTTGTAAACACATTATGATATACAAGTAATCGCGGTAGGGCTCTTTGTGAAAAGGTTTATCCATGGAAGTACTGACTGACACCATACTGATTTCTGCCGCCAAGCAGTAAAGTGAATATTACTGCGTTCCCATTTTGAAGGGCTGGTGAAATTACGAGCACATGAGATTTTTATGATCCCAAGTGAGTGGACCAACAAGTTGTGCCCCTGGTAGTATTAAGAAAAGAAATGTATGCGATTTAGATGCGAAAAAAGAGTTTCATTTCCATAAGTCCCAAAGTGCTCCACTTTGCCAGCATATTGAAAAACTTTTAGCGATAACCTAATTTCATTCAATTAGTGTAATTTTTATCTATAAATCCAATCTTTTAATGTTTATAAATCCTTTGTATCTTTGTAAATAATCTATATACATTAAACAGACGGAAGATTTACAATAATTCACAAATCTTTACTTCTATTGAGTTAATTGTAAGATTTGTTATCTTGATGCCGTATTTTTAAATCCATACCTTACAACTTGATATAAAACTCTTCAAAATTTATAAAAATAGCCCTACATATGTGACTATGCCTCTCTAAAATGTTTATATACTTACTTACCTTTCTATTGTTGCTGTATGCCTGTTTATATTTAACCTGTTTGATTTTGCTTTCCTGTAAAAGAAGTTGACGATCAGTGAGTTTTTAATCAACTCAACGAGGTCGCAAATTAAACTACAACCCCATCGTAAAAGCTCTACTTAAGCTTCTAGCCCTAAACCAATTTAGAGAAGTAACAGTTCTTCAAATAAGTATTTCTGCCCAGTTTACTTGCAGTTTGTTTAGTTTTAGTTTAACAGAATAATAAAATACGGAAACAAACAAAAACAAGACAAATGAAAAAGTAGCAAAGAGATCTTTGTGTGGATAATATAATAAAGAATATTTTACTTTATTGTTCTTCTAGGAACCGCAATATGGGCTCTACCGACTAAAAACCGAGATTGTTTATAGTAAAGCCACAATGCCCTGTTTATATGATATTAACAGCTAGTACATGTTTGGCATTTTGACGCGCTTTCGTTACGGGGGTTTTAAGAATCAAAAAGTCTTTTTAGGTAGGTAGGTATACATGTTATTGTGCAAAAGCGCGTTGTCATATTTTCGTTAGAGACATTCCACATGATGCGTTGCAGAGCCGTAACACATGGGCGTGACTTGCCGTTCTCTACGGTACCACAACGGTGATGGCAGCAGACAATCTGTGTCGTCTTCTTTATTTAAGATTTACGTAGGTACAATCGATCACACACTTTCAGGTAGAGAGGATTCTCGTTAGCCGAAACGGCGTATGATCACTTCGATACTGATTTATTTCAACGGCAGCAAAGAATTACCGGTTATCTGCAAATCACGATTTTACAGTAAAGCGGTTTTAAAGCAAAAACTTGAGAGAATAATATATATTTTTTTTTCTGAATATCCTTCAGATATTGGCTTTTATATTGCCTATTTGCTCAAAACTTTAGCTAATTCGGTCTGTTACATCAGAAAATATTAAGTTTTAACATTTAAAACGCTCTTCTGTAAATGTGTGATTTAGCAGATAACCGGTTATTCTTTGCTGCCGCCGATATATTGATGACATCCAAATCACGTCCACTTCCAAATTGATCCAGTGTGCGCGTCCTGCAACATTGCTAACTGTCATCGAACACCTAGCTCAACGCGCGTTGTGTACTATACTAACGCTTGTTTAAAGTAATGCTCAAAGCTGTTACTAACAATGATCATAATTCATAAACATATTCAATAATGATAATGTTTTATTTTTCAGGTAAGTGCCGTAACATCTTCAAAGAAACAGTAAGTTTACAGCGCGTGTAAAATGCGCCGTGTGTTAAGGCTCTTAACAAAATAACTTTTCAGTCAACTTATGAGTTTTTGATAATTTTATTAAGCTTATTGAAAAAAACATATATATAAAAAAATATATTTCCGTGAATTTACGAGTTCACGTAAAATATAAATAACAGCGACTGCTAGCCACTAGCGCTTCTAACAACAGTGAGCTTTCGTTCCAGCCCAGTGACTGTTCAAACATGTTCAGTAAAGGTGTTGTTTACGAAATTCGATATGGGAAAAAATTTGCCCATTTGGCCGTTGGGGTTTTCCCTTAGTTCAATAATTCTTCCTCACGTTCGACAAAAAAAAACATTAAGAAGAATAGAGTACAACTTACTGATTTCCTTATTATTAAATAATGGATTTAGACACCATTAAACTACAGTTATTTTATTGTTTGTACTTGTAAATTGAATTTGAATTCTGGCTTTTATTTTATTTTATTTCTATAACTTTTTATTGACTTTTCAATTCGGCTTACATTATTTTGACCTACTGTATATATTTCAATTTCAAATTAATTTCTTTTGATATGGGTCGTTGTCGCCCGAAATAAATGATTTTTTAAATTTATTTCTTATATTATTACATATTTAATAAATTTATTTATTTATTAAATTATAATGTATAACGATTAACTACAAAATAGAAAGTGCTTTAATGTGTACTACTTTTACACTAATTGCCTCAAACGAATTGAATTTCTTTTTGCATTAAAATATTTTTTATTCATTGAGTTCTTTAGTTTGCGCGTATGCTACAAATGGGAAATAAAACTATTTTTTTCAGGTCTTAATTGCCTTGCTTTTTGTTGTCCGACATTTCCGGTCTTTTACAGGTCCAATTGTCATTTTTTTAATGTTACTTACTGGTAAGCTACTCGCCGCCTGTCCATAGCAGTTGTAGTGCCATTCGGAGCTTTAACACGCAAAGATCTGAGGGGCACTTCCTGTGACCCTGAGTCATAAATTGACAAGTCTTATGTGCCTGCAATTTCACCAGCAACCTTTCCCTTCAAAACTGGAACGCTGTAATGCTCACATTACTGTTTGGCGGCAGAAATAGGTAAGGTGGCAGTACTTCCCTGGACGAACTCTTTCACAGGGAGCTCTATTGCTACGAAATGATTTCGAAAGAACAGTTAGATCCGAAAGTTTAGTTTCATTTCCAATGTATAGCAATCGTAAAAACGACGTAGTTTTTTGTTTATTCATTCTCTAGGTCAATGGTAAACTGGATCTTATTACTATTAGAATTAAGATGGTCCAAGAATGAACGTGTTTATGTATTTGGATCATCATAATTCCATAATTAATAAGATCTAGTTTGCTATGAAACTAGAGGCTTGTTTCCATTTTTGTGTCGATTTCTTGCTTAGCATTCTTAGATATTAGTTAAGATAAAACCTAATTACAATTCAGTACACACTGCATTTCGAATAACATAATCTTTAGTACATAGTACTAAAATAACCGACCTCAAAAGTTCGTGGAATTACGTTCATGTGCCAAGTTTTATTGAAATTGGTTACCGGAAAGTGAACGAAACCGGATTTATCTCCTTGTTTGCCACCCTTAGAGGTGGAATATTTTATTTGAATTCGAATGGTACCTCATTGGTGCCCTCTTTCCAACAAAAAGTAATCATAAAAATCGGTTTACAAATGCCGAAGTCATCGCGTAACATACGTACAGCATTGCAGGCGGCAATGGTGCTGGTGAAATTACAGGCACGTGGGACTTATCAACTTATGGCTCAGGGTGACCGGCGCAGTGGCAATACCCCTCAGATCTTTGCGATTTAACGCTCTGAGTGGCGTTAGAACTGTAATGGACAGGCATGTAGCTTACCATCAAGCGCCCCATGTTTGTCCCGTCACTCGGTAATATAAAAAAGTACAAAAAATACTATAGAACCTCCTCCTTTTTTGAAGTCGGTTAAAAAAGATGTAGAAGGAAAAGGAGTTAGAAGTAGTTACGGTCCGTTAAGTTTTTCAAATATGAAAATAATATCGAATTGTAAACTTTTTGAACCAGATTATAGTACTATTATTTCTTACTTTTTAACCGATTTCAAAAGAGGGAGGAGGTTCATAATTCGACAGTACATTTTTTTTTGTATGTATGTTACGCGATAACTCCGGTATTATTTGGGCACCGATTTTCATGATTCTTTTTTTGTTGGAAAGAGGGTACTTCCATAGTGGTCCCATTTAATTTTGAAGAAAATCATCTACCTCTAAGAGTGGCTTTCTAATCTAATCTAATCTCCTGTATCAAGTCCCGTTTATTGGTGAATCTAGGGGATGAATCCTGGTTTGCGCACTTTTCGGTAACCGATTTCAAAAAAACTTGACAAATAGATGTAATTCCACGTACTTCTGAGGTCGGCTTTTAATACTCTGTACTGAGATTATTTCTGTGACTGCTTCATGATATGCATGCAATAAATCTTGCAAACCCTCTTAAGGAAATGTCTGTTTTTAAAAAATATCGATAAATTCCAATTCAACCATAAATCACCTCAACACTAACGTTTTCCGTGCTAGTGGTCGCCCTAATTCCGGAGCGCAACTCGTCTGGAACGAATGATTGACCAATCGTGACGGGTATTGTAAAGTACACCCTTTTTTCCCTAACTTCGGCTTTGATGGACTTTTGTGCTGTGTTTTAATTGTCCTAGGCATTTATAGGCACTGTGAAAAATAATAACAATAATAATAATTTATTTACTAAAGAAAAACAATGACATTACAAAGTGCATGAGAATAAAAAATATTAGTTATGCAAGACGAGAAGAAATGGCATTTAAAAGTGATCCCGTAACTCCTGAACTAGGATATCCTATATCTCAGGAGTTAGTGATTCCTCCAACATTGGGTATCATTTAATGTACTGTGCATACATGTTCATTTCCTTCTAGATAAGTGTGTGCGTTTGCGTATGCGTGCGTGTGTAAGTGTATGTGCCTCCGCCGCCGAACGGTTACCATGCCGGACTGCCACGCAGAGGTCCCAGGTTCGATTTCCGATCGGAAGAAATATTTTATTATAGTATGGCCTACATTTATGTATCTCGTGAGTTTGAGTGTAATTTGTGGTTGTCTATGTGTGTGTCCATAGCACCCGCGACACAGGGTTTCCCTAGTGCGGGGCTGTGTGTGTGTGTGTGTGTGTGTGTGTGTGTGTGTGTGTGTGTGTGT
>NW_020653852.1:18118761-18143488 GCF_003589595.1 Hyposmocoma kahamanoa | reverse complement strand
GTGTGTGTGTGTGTGTGTGTGTGTGTGTGTGTGTGTGTGTGTGTGTGCGCGCGCGCGTACGTGCGTGCGATAATAGATAATAGTCCGCTATGCTGCACCAATGGAGTATTAATTATATTTTCCATAGCTCACGTTTTTCTTCACCTTTACTGAAAGATATTGCTACAAAATATTCACAAATGTACGTAAGTTACAAATTAAGGCAAGTTTCAAAGTAATAATTCATCATGATAATTATTATACATTGAAAATTATTTTGCAAATTATCAAATTGACTGGTAAAACAAAGTATATCCAATCATGACACGAAACTCATAAACTCGAACTCATATTTCCAAAAAAATTATACAATTTATGTTAAGTTCTTACTTGTTTAAAAAACTTACGTATTGATTTTGTAAATTACAAATAATATAATAATTAATTTGTCAACCATAAAAGAGACGAAATTAGAATCAGCATGGATAATTATTGCATAATTATCACAGGAATTGTCACATAAAATAAATAATTATTTTGATAATTTTGAACCCCGAATTAAAGTCATAGACACACATCGGCATAGTAATTCTAACCTTCGACTTCTCAATTAAGAAGCAACCTTTTTCCCATTGAGCTACCACCGCCATTTAAAAAGTATCTAAAATGTAATTGTGTAGAAGGCGGCACTCCTAGTTAAAGAATTTGAGTAAATGGTAGGCCACAGTACTGCCTCGTTCTTCAGAGCGACAGTCTATAATTGTCAGGTTTGCCGTAATGTTGTTTAATAGGAGACGAACTCCAAGAAGAAGAAAAACGTGAATACAAAAAGTCAGAAGTAATAATTAAATTCACTCCCGTTTCCCGTGACCGCTAAACCACTATGAAATATCAAATAAAAAGTCTTACCGTGCTAGAAAGCCTCTAATGGTGATCTTCTTGTGTTTTTGTTTTTGTATTATGATTACTGTTATCAACATTGTAGCTAGAGTTCTGAAATGGAAACGTTAGAGCTCTGGGCTCACTGCTAGCTGCATAATTCGTAACTAACTTAATTTGAGCGTAACTGGAGTATTCGTACATACAACACGTGTACCCGTACACTACACCGATCGATCCCGTAGACCGACGCGGGTATTGGTGTCATAATTTTAGGTCGTTAATATTTTTAGAAATTCCTGTAGATATGTATTATTTTCAATTATAATTGAGTTTACATTATGTATTATATTTATCCGGTATTATATAATCCGGTTTCGCGCACTTTCCGGTAACCGATTTCAATAAAACTTGGCAAATAAATGTAATTCCACGAATTTTTGAGGTCGGTTTTTTTAGTACTGTGTGTACTATATTTACAAAAGTTATTAATTGAAATACTTTATATTTAATTTACCAAATATTATTCCTACTTACACATCATATAATTTGCAAATATTTTATTTTAATAACATGAATATTTTAGACAATGAAATTAATTATCCAAAAGGAAATTAGAAATGAAAACTTATTAATGAGCTTATGTCTGCTTGGGATTTTAATCAGACAGATCAATACTGGATCCGGAGCTGTTGAAATTTAACTTCTTCAGTTATCTGATCGAAATAACCTCGGTTTTCCTCCACGTCTAATTCCTTCGATCTTTCATTCTATAATGCTTCTAAGAAAACTCTCGTGACTTGTCGTGAAAATTGCTCCATTAATTTCGGCAATTTTGATATCTCATAATCTTATGGAATATGAATAGCAGTAGAGGTCCTTGTGAATGAATTCGGTGAGGGAAGTCATGCCACCTTACCTATTTCTGTCGCCAAGCAGTAATGTTAGTATTATGCGTTCCAGTTTTGAAGTGTAAGGGCACATGGGACTTGTCAACTTATGTCTCAAGGTGCAATTTAAACCTCCGGGGGTAGGGTCGCTTACCACCAGGTGCACTACTTATTTGTCCCATCACGTGGTGTCATAAAAAGATAATAAATATAGCGCGTTCATGAAAATTTTAATATATCTATTCCAAAAATAATTAATCAAGCTCGACTCTTTGAACTTTCGACCATTATTATCACAAACGGTATAAAGTCGATTTTAAATCGTCACGTCTGAATTGCATTTGATATAAATACATTTTGTATGTAAGGTTTGAGAAGTGACTCGGATGGATAAATTACGGAACAGTGTGATAACAGAGCGTTGCGGCGTGGAAGAAGATATAGTGACACAGATAGAGAAAGGGATGCTTAGATGGTTCGGACATGTAGAGAGAATGAATGAAAGAAGAGTGACGAAACAGATTTATAAGGCGAGTGTGAGCGGGCAAGTTGGTATGGGCCGACCAAGGAGAACTTATCATGACCAAATTGAGGCCATCCTAAAGAAGGGCCAGGTCAAGAGTACCCTTAACCGACGAGCGTGTATGAAAGCATTGATGCGTGTTGATGAGGCGAAAGGTGTGTGTCAGGACCGTAGCAGGTGGAAGACTGTTGTCTCTGCCTACCCCGATGGGAAAAAGGCGTGAAGTATATGTATGTATGTATGTACATTTTGTATGTCTTGGGCAAACAAAATATGCTTGAAACGTATTATTTCTACGTATATTTCACTGTCATAAAAAATAGTACACCACCAAAAGTTATAACACCCTTATTGTTTTTACTGAAATTAAGTACTTTTATTATAACGTCAATCCAAGAAAGTATTTCTTTTACATTTATCTGTCAGAGACACTCTGGGCTCCAGTTTGTAAATGACCTAATAAAGACTCGATTAGTGTCGGCATTTCACTAAATAAATACGTTGTCAGGCTGTAAACATAACTGAAATTAACAAAACTAGAAGTTTCTACGTCTGAAAATTACACTACGAGGTAAACTTTTTCGACAACTAAGTTGTTTGTAGACTAAATTGAACTAAGAACTCTGAATCGACTGATAACTTCTACGGTCAAAATTGTAAGTTAAACGGAATTATCACGGTGTGCGTCTCATAATATAGTTTAAAATGGAAAACAGTTATTTTTACATATTATCCTAGCTGGTGTCGGCTACTACGAATGCTACCTATTGTTTACAATAAGAGCTACGGTTGTTTGCTCTTTCATGTGCTCTTAGATGGCTACAGTAGCCAATTTTATTGGTAAATATTGGCAAACTTTGGCGACACGTAAGAACACCGTCGACAAATTAAAATGTGAAGTAGAGACTGCTTCACTTTTGTGAAAAATATACTCTGAGGCCCGCGGTCTCAGATACAATGCGACCAAGAGTAAAATGATGGTATTCAAGCCTGGTAAGAAGACCTTTTTAACACTACCGTTAATTACTCTAGCTGGCACTTCACTTAACGGAGTGGTCAGCTTTAAGCATCTCGGTCATTGGGTCATTGAAAATCTGAGTGACAATGGAGAGGGAGCTCAGGGCGCTGTCAAACCGCTGCAATATGCTGGCTTGCAGGTTTGCACGTTGCAAAATAGAGGTGAAGACGACGCTTTTTAAAGCTTTCTGTCACTCCTTCTACACTTGCAGCCTGTGGGTGCAATACAATACCGCGTTCAGAGTGCTGATGGGGTTGAGCACGTTACAGCGTGCGCCACAGCGGCGCCACAAATAAAATAATATATAAGCTTTGTAAATCAGTTTCCACCTTGTTATCCCAGTTTGCTCGCCGCATCGGTGTCCTTGCGGCAAAGACGTAAGTGCTCTGGGTCGCCACGGTCTTTCCTGCCAGCTGAGCGCCGACCGTGTCTCCCGGCATGCAGCCCTCAACGACATCATCCGTCGGGCCTTAGCCACGGTTAACGTGCTCGCTATGCTCGAGCGAAGCGGCATGTCTCGAACAGATGGCAAACGCCCGAACGAAATGACTATCATCCCTTGGAGTATAGGCCGAGCACTGGTATGGGCCTGCCACATGTGAAGACACACTTGCCTCATCCCACCTCCAGCACTCCAGCAAGAGGGCTGGCTCCGCAGCTGAGCTGACGGAAAGAATAAAAAGTAATAAGTACCAGGATATTGACTCCGACTACCTATTTACAGCTTTTGGAGTCGAAACCCTTGGCCCGTGGAGTCCCAGTGCCCTTCATCTGTACAAAATTTTATGTAAATAATTAATAGACCGTCTGAGAAATGAAAGGGTCGGCAGCTAGCCTTGCCCAATTCATTAGCTTAGCCATTCAAAGGGAAAACGCTGCCAGCATCTTGGGCACCTTGCCGTGGAGATCCAATTTTATTTATATAATTTAAAAATAGTTTTACTTCCTAATATTTGAGCTTTTATTGTACCTTACCTATGTATTATCACAATATAATAAATTGATATAACATTAAGTTTCAAGTTCGATTATTCTCTATTATTAGAACTAAGCAGTCACACTGTCAGTTTAAATAAAAATTTTTTAAACCAATCTTCTGGCCACTTTTGCAGTCACAATTAGTGAAGTAAAAATTACTGAATCAAATTAATGAGCGTCTTTCTAATTAACGACAATCGATAATTAGAAAGATGCTCTAAAACACTTGAAAAGTCGTGTAAAACAGCAAAAGTCGGGGACAAACACGGTAATGATGATCGAGCAGCTCATTTGACTCGTCCTACGAATTAAGATAAATAGCTTTTTGTCGCGAAAACAAGTCAAATTAAATCAATTAGACTGTCGGGAAGTAGAAGTTGTTTTATTGGAATAACATGTTTTTCGAACTAAGGAGTAGGTACAGCCAATGCCCCAAGAAACCGGATCCACTAGCCGACCTTTCAGTTCTGAGAGCTTTCTTACGTATTCAACAGAAAAGTTTTTTTATAATACGAAGTGACTGGACGAACAAGTCGTGCGCCTGGTGGTAAGCGACACGCCTATATATAACAGTTGCAGTGCCACTTAGACGTTTCTCTCATTTCAGCACGTACAGTGGTAGATTCTCTCCTACAGCACGCCCTTCTCTCCAAGTCTCCAGTAGCGCCCTGAGCCGAGGTCCGTGCCCACTTGGGCGCCCTCAGGCCCGCTACTTAGCTTTAAGTTTATTTTAGACGTTATGAGCCTTCAGCTCGCCCTTTTTCTCCGGTGGCGCAGTAAAGGCCATCAGTGGCCATCTCAAGCAAGCTGTAAATAGGTAGTCGGAGTCAAGATCCTGGTACTTATTACCTTTTATTCTTTCTGTCAGCTCAGCTGCGGAGCCAGCCCTCTTGCTGGAGTGCTAGAGATGGGATGTTGCAAGTGTGTCTTCACAAGTGGCAGTCCCACACCAGTGCTCGGCCCATACTCCAAGGGATGAGAGTCATTCCGTTCGGGCGATTGCCATCTGTTCGAGACATGCCGCTTCACTCGAGCATAGCGAGCACGTTAACCGTAGCTAAGGCCCGACGGATGATGTCGTTGAGCTTGCGACTTAGACGTTTAGACACTTTCGGCACTTAGACGTTTCTCTCATTTCAGCACGTACAGTGGTAGATTCTCTCCTACAGCACGCCCTTCTCTCCAAGTCTCCAGTAGCGCCCTGAGCCGAGGTCCGTGCCCACTTGGGCGTCCTCAGGCCCGCTACTTAGCTTTAAGTTTATTTTAGGGGTTATGAGCCTTCAGCTCGCCCTTTTTCTCCGGTGGCGCAGTAAAGGCCATCAGCGGTCAACTGCAAAGTATCCTTCATAAAAAAAAAATACTTAGACGTTTAAACGCATAGAGGAATTGCCACTGCGCCCGCCACTTTGAGACATAAGTTGACAAGTCCCATGTGCCTGTAATTTTACTACTCAAAAGCAGTAATGCTCACATTACTGGTTGGCGGCAGAAATAAGTAAAGTCGCAGTACTTCCCTGGACGAACTCTTTCATAACGAGTCCTACTATTGTTGTTGGCGCTGGTGACGATTTTGGCAAGGTGTTGTGTTATTGATCAAGAATTTGGTACTATAATTGTAATTTTTGATACCTCTAAGTACTCGAAGGTGCGTCATTATTCATTTGCAATTGTGTAGTCACGCTGAGCATCAAATCACGAAAATTAATGGTCTGGAAAATGCAAGTCAGAGTACTGAATTTTATTGCCTATTCCGAGCTTGCTTTGTAGTCAATATTTATATTTTATTGCGAAAGTTTGATTTATGGCAGTATAATTTGGATATTAACATTATAGAGGTGGAACAGAATGTTGTATTGAATGTTTCCAGTGATCAATCTGCAAAGAGCTGTATGACAAATATTGTAGCCTTTATTATTAAGACATAAGGAAATATAGTGTGTAATGAATTTTCATGCAAATTTGAAGCAAAGGTAAATTTTACATTGAAAAAAAAATGACTTCAAAAGTTTGCTTGTCGGCCATTGACTTACAATTATATGGACGTCGGGTCCGCGTTAAAAAGTGTCCGAACTTGTAAGGCGCTAAAATCGTATACAGAGCGCCAAACTCCGCTTTAGTCTTCATTTGTTCGACTGACAACGCAATACTGCGATGACATTACAATTTAAATTTCGAATAGGTTGACTTGGGACATTTTTTTCGTGGTTTTTGTATTAGACCCGTCGTCCATTTATTTGTAAGTCAATGTTGTCGGCTTATATTTTTCGATTTCCATGGGATTCTGACTTCTTGGTGACAATGGGACTGTTAAGGACTCTTTTGTACATTTTATACTTTTTTCTGGTTGTCACGGTGACGGTGAATTGTTGATTAGTATTGTCTAGTGAAAAGTCGACTTTTATTTGCGGAAAATATTTTTTTAATTTGTATTAGCCAAAACGAGTCCGGAACAACATCATCGGCATCAGGGACCACCTCAAGAGTATACCCTTTCAAACAAAAGAATTTTCATAATCGGTCCACAATTAATGGAGAAATCCGTGGGTACTCATGCCCATAAAATTTGCGGATTTTAGTCATATGACACAACAACGTTGAAAATCAACAAAATAACAAAACAAGATGAAATTTTCTATCTTAATCGTTCATAAGCACACTATAATAGATTATTATCAAGATCAATCAATACTGTCATCAATTGCACAATATTGTAAGAACTCTAAAATCACAATTATTTTTTAATGTTTTTTTCAGGATGTTCTACGTACTATCTCAATTCTTATAAAATAAAAAAGGTAAACAAAATAAAACGAGGAGCAGTTAATACGATAACCTACTCATTATCAGTAGCAATGGTTAGACGACATCAAAATCTTCATCTTTTGTTTCCGCCTCCTGTGCAAGCCGTTCTGATACTTCGTAACTCATGTTGTGTCTACAACAAACAGTGAAATAATAAATAATTTAATATATAAAATAATGTAATTTTGTAAGTAATATAGTACAAATAACATGAAATACTCACCTAGGTTTTAATTTCATTTCATGAATTTTTCTGGAACACGACCGGTCGCGCGCGGTGTCTGAGACCGCATACACAAATAAAGACGCATGTGCGTTTGCGACGAATGTCACAGGGCTACTAAGGGTACTTCACCTCACCCCCTCGAGGATATTTTTTAGCAACCGTTTATTGTTTATAGTTTTTGTAAAATGGCTAAAATAAGGTTGCTGCGGTCTCTGAGACCGCGCGCGACCGCTGCTGGAAGGTTAAAACACTACTTGCAGCCTTTGGGTCAACTACACCTTAAAATCTCTTAGCGCCCTACGAATTTTGTACAGTAACATATTCAAGATCCTATTGCAGCTGACACCTGATACATGTTATTTGTAGTTTAACTCTATTTCCTCTATGGATGAATATTCCGAAATAAAGATATTTGAATTTGAATATACTGACTAGGAACTGATGTACAAATATAAAGAAAAGGACCAACCGGTCTAGCCGGAGCTAAAAAATTTGGTTTGTCTATGAAGATCAATCCTTGTATTAATAAAAACAACAAACTAGTGGAGTCCCTATTTTCACAGAAATGTATATGATGAATATCACGGCAGTGAAAACAATCATGATATTCAATAAAATAAAATATTGCATTTAATAAAGCGACAGCCGCTGGTAGCTCTGCTGTAAACCTTTACAGTGAAGAAAACTTTCATGGATTTGTCACAGGTGGCGTTACGGCAAAAAAAACCGTTAAAATAAAAAAACAAAAATCTGTAGGGCTAGCACGAACGCTGACTCGTTCCGTACGTTAGTTGGGAGAGCGATGGGTCCTCAGGCTCAGCAACATTAATTATTAATTCATCACACACATCAATTACTTTTAAACGTTAATATGAACCCGTTCACATTTACGATTAAAACTTTATGCGAATAAATAAAGTGGATTATTTTAACCGACTTCAAAAAGGAGGAGGTTCTCAATTCCACTGCATTTTTTTGTTTGTTTATGTTACGCGATTACTTCGGTGCTTGTGAAGCGATTTTGATGATTATTTTATTGTTGGAACAAAACAACATACAAAACTCATTCGTAATTTACTACATAATACACAATGTACATAAACTTTTGAATGGAAGGAAATTTTGTTAAATTATTAAAAACCACGGAAAATGTTGTTGTTTATGATCACAGTAATAATAGGTGAGGTTGTTGGTATTTTAAAAATAAGCCTGTATACAATTTTAAAGCTAATTATAATACTCCAAAGCTACTGCGATAAAACCAAAAAAGGATATCTCATTAATCGATCAACTATCAAGACGATTGAAGTTATGAAACTCGGTGAAAAAAATACAGATTTTTATCAAAGAACCATTTAGAAATGGAAAAGTTTGCCCGACAGATTCAATTTGCCACACAAATGTGCCTGGGGGAATATTAAACTGTGATATTGATTTATAACGTTGAAATTTGAGAAGTTTCATTTTAAGGAGAGTGAAAATTGACCAGCTTAGAGCGACCCCTATTAAAGGGTGTGGTGTAGTCCACGATGATATGCGGATTATATACTTATATAATATGTAACAGAAATACGTGTTGACTTAAATCATTTGAAATCATTATACATACTACCTCTTTTTACTGCCTGCCATTTTATCTGCCTCTATGGCCGAACGGTTACCATGCCGGACTGCCACACTCGATGCCCGGGCCGGGAGAAATATTTGTATGGCCTACATTTATTTCTCTCGTGAGTTTAGGTGTAAATTGTGGTTGTCTATGTGTGTGTCCATGGCACCCGCGACTCAGGGTTTCCCTAGTGCGGGGCTATGTTGAGTGTGTGTGTTATTATTATTATTATATACCTCAAATTCTTTTTTTTACAGTAACGAAATTGAGTCGAAGCTGATTACGTCGTGAAATGTTATTAATTCTACTTACGTTTTTTATTAGCGTTTTATTTTTCTTGTAAAAATATTATAAAGCACCGTTAAACCCTACTTGGGTTTGTCTCGATGCCATTCATGCCTTCTGCTACGAACAAATTAACCAAAATATTAAAAAAAAATCTTAAATGAAGCTTGACATTGTTTTTGTCTTTATTTGTATATATTTGTAAGACAAGTGATGACGCAACGGCAAAGTATTCTATTATTCCACTAGATACCGTTCTTTACTGTATTCGCTAATGTGGCGTGTACACTACTTTGAACAGGGATAGCTCAATAAAATAACGTTTAGTTAGTTAACGTGCGTGTGCAATACACACACACACATTTCACAGCAATATCAGGCGTTATAATGGCGAGAGCGGGAGGACCGCAGCGCATCTTTCTTTCTATAAACCACGTAGGGTATTTAAGAAGTTTCAAATATATGAAAATGTAAACGTAGGTCGCTGGCGTAGCCGAGAACCGCAAAAGGTTTTTAAATATGCTGAGCTTTAAGCCACTGAACAGCTTTTTACTGTGGAAACCACAGATCACTGGGAACTTTCAAATCACTCGTTTTGACCTCCGGTGACCATACTGGCGGCTTACTTCCGCCAAAGGATCAACATGGAGAAACGTGGCCACCCTCCTGATCTCGACAACGTTTCCTACTTTTAACAGGATGAGTTATAAGTAGAAAATGTAATTTATTTTCGGATCTAAATGGCGTATATTTGTTTTTTCAAACAAACCAACGTTTCAAGTCCTTTACAGGTCCCATCGTCGCGACTGACTGGCACTTTTTGAGAAAACTCTCTCTCGCACTAAGGAGACCGTGTGTCGCGGATGCCATGGACACACATATAGATAACCACAAATTACGCCCAAACTCACGAGAGAAATAAATGTAAGCCATACCTACAAATATTTCTCCCGGCTCGGGAATCTAATCCGAGACCTTTTGCGTGGCAGTCCAGCATGGTAACCGTTCCGCCACAGAGGCAGTTAAAACTCAATGCATTTAAGGGTGCGCTTTTGTTCGTCCCACGTTTGTTCTTAAAGTCTTCGGATTTTATTGGCAACGTCCAGTCCGTAATAGCGAATTCTTAAATTTTCGTGATTATTACAAAAAGATAATGAAAGTATTTTTAACGGACCTCAAAAAAGGAGGAGGTTCTCAATACGATTGCATTTTTTTTGTATGTATGTTACGTAAGGTTTGTGTTATGTAAGGGGTCTGTATCAATGGGATTTGAGTGCTAATGAAGTATGAGCAAGACCACAGGAAATGTAATTACTGCTGGCGGTAGAAATAGTTAAGATAAAGGTAGGGTGAGTAGTAAAAGAAATAGTGTAATAAGAAAAAACATTACATATTCGAGTTCCTAGGTTTTCGCGATTGTCATAGGAAGTGAACCTATTTTTTTTTTTGGATCTAAGTCGCACATTTGTTTTTGCAAATAAATCAACGTTTCGGGCTCTTTACAGGTCTCCGAAAAACAACTATACTCGACTTAGAATAGAAATAATCTTAGTACAGAGTACTAAAAAAACCGACCTCAAAAGTACGTGGAATTACATGTATTTGCCAAGTTTTATTGCAATCGATTACCGGAAAGTGCGCAAACCCGGATTCATCCCTTAGTTCGTCACTATACGCCACTTGAAACAGAAGATAATAAAAATGGGTTCTCACTACTCAAAGTATATTGAGAGAGAAAAGCGCCTTGAATTGGAGAATAGCAAAATCAACCATTAAAATAATTGCTCCTTGTAATAAAATTTAGGCGCTATTTATAAAATGAATCTTCATGCGTGAACAGCTTTAAAGGTGGATTTTTAAATTAAATAGGAGGTACCTTCTCTCCTACAAAAAAAGGAATCATCAAAATTGGTTCACAAATACCGGAGTTATCGCGTAAAATATATACAAATAAAAATACGGCCGAGTTGAGAACCTTCTCCTTTTTTCAAGTCACGTTTATCAGGAATTAGGTAGAAGAATGATAAATGTGTTGATTTTTTTATTTACTTCACAAGTTCCACTTCCAAGCGCTGAGCGTCTCAAAGTTGAGTGATTTACGATTGGAGTTGGATTACGTTTTCGTATTGCATGAAATATTGCGATGTTTTAAAAAGACCTTACGATCTTCAGCACATAATTATGTTCCCATGCATGGACCATAACTCAAGGGAACCGCTACTGATTTTCTTGAAAACGTGGTCACTTGCTATGGGCCTCATAAAAAATCTCTAAGTCACTCAACGTGATCGTATCAGACATGAGGAGATCCGTAGAAGAATGGAAGTCACCGATATAGCACAAAGGATTAGCAAGTTGAAGTGGCAGTAGGCAGGGCAGAATGCCTCTTGAATAAAGCCCATGAATAGGTAGATGGACGGATGACCAGGCAAGGGTAACCGGGTAATCTCCCGGTCCGACCGGCCAGTCTGGCAATCTTTGTGGGAGGTCTATGTTTAGCAGTGGACGTCTTCCGGCTGACATGATGGTGATGATGAGACTCCACTGAGATCATATTGCAATTATAATATTATGGTTGTCAGTGGGCCGCTAAGCAGTAATGTCAGCATTACTGCGTTCCGGTTTTGAGGGGTAAGGGTGCTGGTGAAATTACAGGCACATGGGACTAGTCAACTTATGTCTCGGGGGACGGGTGCAGTGGCAATGCAAATTTGCGATTTAAAGCTCTGAGTGGCACTGCAATAGTTATGGACAAACGTGTAGCTTCTCAGGCGCACGACTTGTTCATTCCGTCACTTGATATTATAAAAAAATTCAAGCACTAACGATTAATGTTACCTTACTAAAACTTCCTTGAAAATGATAATGCGTATCCTAATTTTTATTTAGTATAATCAGCAATAAAATATCAGTTTTTTAAAGACGTGCCCTACTCGCCATTGAAAAACAGAATTTGAAAAAATTGCAACGGCAGTTGAGTAGCTCGATAGCTAGCCAATAGAAAGTACTCTTGACTTTTAGCAGATTACCGTACGTACAGCAATCTAAGCTGTCGAGTTTAGCAAGGGTACAGCAAGCTAAATACTCTTGATTTTTAGCAGATTACCGTACGTACAGCAAGCTAAACACTCTTGACTTTTAGCAGAATACCGTACGTACAGTAAGCTAAATAGGTACTCTTGACTTTGAAAGGGTTGTAACCCTAACTAGCCGTGAACAGGTTCACGGCAATGAAATGGGAAACTTCCGGTCCACAAAATTTATTAAAGAAGTAAAGTTTAAAGAAAGGCTGTAACAATATAAAGGTAAATGTAAAAAAACAGGTATAACAGTATAAAACACTCCCTACGTTTTATTATTAAGGCACTTACCCGAGATGGGCCGAGAAACTGAATTACAAAAATAGATACGTAAAGGCTGTAGACTTATAAATTATTACACATGATTAGCTTATTAACAGCTCAGACTGTTGTGGCGGTCGAGCTGGGAGTGACCGTGGTACGAAAACAAAATGAGAAAGTGAAGGAAGATGGAACAATTCAAATTTTAAATTTAAATACATGTAAAATAAAAAAAAATGATAGGATACAAGTGGAAAGAGGCGATATAAAGAGGTGAGATTACGGTGTAAGGAGGTCACACCGTCACAACTTTTAGCAGAATACCATACGTACAAAATTCTGACACTGTATCGACACACAACTGAGATAATTTAAAATTAGAAAACTTTAGGCCCAGATGTCGCTCTAAGTAGCTATTTTTGGTTTACAATGGCAAGATGCAATTTATCAAAACTACTCTAATTTCTAGTGATAACAAACAAACCAAGTAGATGGCGCTTATTGTACAGATTTTTACAGTTTTTTTATTGTTTGTCATTTAAAACGTAATACACAACAATATTTCTTTTTTTTTTTTTTTTTTTTTGAATTGCATTTTAAACCACTAAGGTTCGTAGTAATACGAACTATATCCATACCTATCGCAAAACGTGTGAAATTCAAGATAATGTTATAATCAAAGCAAAAAATTATTCTCTACCCGTCAATAAAAGCGCCGTTTGAATATTGTAAGAAACAATCAAAAGATATCAAATTTAACTCAAATTGAGACATATTTTTTGTGAGCTAGTTCTGGATAAAACAGTCCTTATCGAGTTCTTAGGTTTTCGCGACTGTTACACATAGGAAACAAAACTATTTTTCCGGATTTAAATCGCGTATATTTGTTTTTTCAAACAACAGTCCTTACCCAGAAATATAAGATTGTCTTTTCCCTTTAATTTTTAAATATGTTTGGAAACTGTTTAGATGTCTGTAATAAACTTTAACCTACACTTATACATATAAATTTTAATAATCTTTCACGGGAAGTGACTACCTAATTCGTTTTTCATCGATTCTGAAAAAATACACTTTTTGAGTTAATACACTATTGTATAAACAGAAAAGTTTTGCTAATATTTAAGTTTGCATAAATCATCGTTACCCAAAACCATTATACAGAAATTGGATAAATTTTATATTTATAAACAATCAAATTTATCACAATTGATTAAGGTGTTTACAAAGTTTTTTTAAGTTTACTTTTTAACCGACTTCCAAAAAAGGACTTATGTTACTTTTTTTGTGTTATTTTTTATACGTATGTTACGCGATAACTCCGGTATTTGTGAACCGATTTACATGATTCTTTTTTTGTTGGAAATAGGGTACCTCCACAATGGTCCTATTTTATTTTAAACAAAATCATCCACCTCTAAGGGTGGCTGATCACGCATGAACATTTATTTTTATAAATAGCGCCTAAATTTTACTTAAGGAGCAATTAATTTAATGGTTGGTTTTGCTATTCTCCAATTCAAGGCGTTTTTCTCTCTCAATATACTTTGAGTGGTGAGAACCGATTTTTATTATCTCCTGTGTCAAGTCCTCATAGTGGCGAACTAGGGGATATTTCAATAAAACTTGGCAAATAGATGTAATTCCACGTACTTTTGAGGTCGGTTTTTTTAGTACTCTGTACTGAGATTATTATATTAGTGGTTGTTAAAGAATAATTAAATAATTCTAGCAGTAATAAATATTAGTCGGGGGAACAAGGTATGTAGGTGAAGAAGTTTTCTCGCCGCCACTCGCGTACACGCAGGTGCTGGGTATTCTTTTATTTTGATTGGCTACATTAGAATGTGTTAATATATAAATTAGATTGCAACATGTAATGCCATCATGGATACATATTTGTCAAGTTTAGAAAATAATTAGATCATGAGCAATATTTTAATAATATTACAAGGAAAAAAAACTAACTTCTTATAATTCATATTAAAGAAAAATTAATTGATATTCACGGCCATTTACGTTGTATAAACTAATTCATTTTGATATGAGATGGGATTTGACCTTTTTCAGAGTTAGTATCTGTAATGCGGAGATTTGTAGTCCCCTTGAGTTATTGGTTCATGGTTCCATGGTGTTAAGGCGATTATATTTTAATTTTGAAATACAAACGTAAAGGTTAGGAAAGTGTTTTGAAATGAAAGCAAATATTGTTTCTATATTTTTATGACCTTATTATGTTTTAAAAGCAATTTTGATATTATTATCACATATTTAATTACAAAACAGAAGTTCGTTTTAGAATTTAAAACAATATTGCATAAAAAATACTACAGTTTTTTTTTGTACTCCGACATTTTACGAGTCTCCGACATATTTAGTAGCAACAGAGCTCCTTGCGAAAGAGTACGTCCACGGAAGTAGATACTGCCACCTTACCTATTTCTGCCGCCAAGTTGTAATTACTGCGTTCCGGTTTTGAAAGATAAGAGTGCTGGTGAAATTACAGGCACAAGGAACATGTCAACTTATGTCTCAAGGTAAGGATGATTACACATGGCGCCGCGGCGGCGGTGTGTTTTACTGCTGCTACACCGCTAGAGTTACGGCGTCATACCGTAAATGTAGCCCATACGTCTCATCTACTAAAATCGTACATTGGTAGAGAATTGCGGCAACCTTCGCCGCCACCGCCGCCGTATCAAATAACGCCGTTGCCGCAACGCGTGTGTGAAAGTGTGTATACAAATGCAAGGGCAACTACAATTGCCGACACCGCAGTGGTGTTACAGTGCCATTTGTAAATGCCGCTTACCATCAGGCGCCCGACTTGTTCGTCCTATCACTTGGTATCGTGAAAAAACACCAATGATGAAAATAAATTACACTAGTACCATTGACTTACGAATAAATGGACGACGGGTCTAATACAAAAACCACGAAAAAAATGTCTCAACTCAACCTATTTAAACGTAGTGACATGTAAAGGAATATGAAAAAGCTAAAACGCTGAATTTAAATTGTAATGTCATCGCAGTACTGTCCAATTTTGCTTGCTTCGCTGTCAGTCGAACAAACGAAGACTATAAGCGTGAATGACGCTCTGTATACGATTTTAACGCCCTATTAGTTCGGACACTTTTTAGCGCGGACCCGACGTCCATATAATTGTAAGTCAATGACTAGGACATGATAATTCTGAACCGAATAATGTAAATAACCTTTCTCCATCAACATTGTAAGTTATGTTCGGTAAAAGTAACGATAGAAAACGGAGAACAAGTCACAATGAAAATGAAAATACAAGCAAATAAAAGGGAGAAGAACTCAAAAAGTAATCCCAACAATCTTATTCGTGCCCCGAACAGTCGGCACCACAAGTTTCGGATTGAGGCAAGACGACTACGTGTGTTATAAAACACGACCGATCACATTTGTCGTAAAAACTTTCCCTTCCCGCCCTTCATCCCAAGGGATTTTTCTAAGGGTTGCCAGTAGATTTCATGTAAATGGTATCTTTTCCTTTCAGTGTAACTTCTCCTTTCCACTTTCTCGTTCAGAAATACAATATTTATTCGTATTGACTGAGCTTTGTTTATCAATAAATTTTCATGATTGCCACAAATTAAACTATAATTTCCGATATAAATCGTGTCGTTAGATGTTTTTAAGCAAACCAACGTTTCGGGTCTTTTTGCAAGTCCCATGGTGATTTCCTACCTTTTTTTGATACTAAATAACGAGATGAACAAATCATACCCCTGCTGGTAAGCGACACGCACGTCTGTAGCAGATCCAGCGCCACTCAGAACTTTAAATCGCAAAGTGTGTGTGCTCTATATTTTTAACTGTAGTTTTATTGACAAACAAATACACACATCAAAAGTGTCTAGGGATAAAGTGAATATTTTTGAAATAAAAAATATTTAAGCAATATTTACCAAATCCAGTCTTCCAGGACGACTTCTTACTTTAATGCTTATGTTTTATTTAACCGCTTACCCGTATGTTTAATTAAAATAAACTAAAATCGATGTTTTTGCAAATTGTGGGAAAAAACTCAAATTAACGGCGTCAATTAAATGACAAAAAAATGGCGAAAATGATGATTTTGCCCATTTTTATTGTAAAGATAAGAAAATTAATAATCTGTATTTCCACCATTAAAACGAATCACACAATTACAGCGATTTGGCATGCTTAAGATGAGTTCATCAAAATCACTTTGAGGAATGGCCGCCCATGTGTTTTGTAACAAGTCAAAATATTGTTGTAGAGTATGTACGGTATGCATACTCGGCACAGCTCTTCTTTGAAGCATATCCCATGCGTGCTCAATTGGATTGAGGTCTGGCGATTGAGCAGGCCACGGCAGAACGTTGATACGAGCTTCGGCAAGAATGCGTGTTACGACTCTAGCCGTGTGTGGACGTGCGTTGTCATGCATTAGTTGAAATGAATCACCCAACTGGCCTCGCAAAGGGATGATAACATCTGAAACAATCCTCTCTGCGTAAACTTGAGCATTGAGGTTACCCCTGATCCAAATGAGATCGGTTCTTCCGCCGATCCAAATACCGGCCCATATCATTATTGTTCCCCCACCATATGGATGAACTTCCTGACAATATCTCAAACGTTCATGACGTCCAGATGTTCTCCAAACTCGAGTACGTCTTGTATCCGGTCTCATACCGAAGCGGGATTCATCCGAAAAGCACACATAGCGCCAGTCTTCTTCCTCCCAGTTTCTGTGTTCGCGAGCCCATAGTAAACGGGTCCTGCGATTGCAGGGTGCAATAGGTGGAACTCTGAGCGGCCTTCGGGATCGCAGACCCACTTCACGTAAACGATTTCGGATTGTTTGATCGCTTATTAGCAAGCCTGAGGAGCTGTGGAGCCTCGTAACCAACATCATGGCGGTCATGGTACGATTCCGTCGAGCAGAATTTTGGATATACCGGTCCTGTCTGCGAGTCGTGATGCGATATCGTCCTCCATGTCGCTCGGCCACACTGCCCGTCATGCGATAGCGCGTCCAGAGGCGACTTATGACGCTCTGTGTAGTGTTAAGAGTGAAAGCCACAGCACGTTGCCTGGAACCAGCTTCCAACATTCCGACGGCTCGCATCATCACTTCTCGGGTTAAATGATGTCGTCTCTCCATAATAATGTAAATTGTTTCGGTTCCGATGCAGATATTGTAATGATTTTGTCAAAACGCTATAACTCATTTTTATACAAAACCACATTGACAATCGATTTTCTTCTTATTATCGAATTTTAAACAATATTCCTTATTTAAATGTTAAAACTCACTAAAAAGTATCAATAGCGATACAAAAAAGTTAATATAATTAACATTAATTGCAGCAATACTCTTAAACGTACTTGATCCCTAGACACTTTTGATGTGTGTATTAAACGTTAGTATTGCCTTCAAGATCTTCACAAATACAAATTTCAGTTCAAATCTACAGCTTCAGCCGTTTTCAATCCACGGCTATATAATAAAATATTTATAAAAAAAATCAAATTATCTGCGTTATTTACACCCATCCTCTCATGAATATATTTAAAGCAAACCTTTTTCCCTTCGTGTGATCTTCCTCAGTGCGTTCATCCCTACCCGCGCATTAGATCGTCCCAGATTGAGTTATAAATAGGGCGCCATCGGGAACACCTGAGTTATCGCTCTGGTTGATTGATTGATATCTTCACGATAAAACGAGTTATTGTAGAAGGGTGTTAATGACATGATGAGTTCTGTATTTTTGGGTATTTCTTCACGAACGTCGCAGATTTAGACTACTTAGGGTCATAGTCCTGTCACGATGCTTACCTCCTTCATCGACATTCCACTTTTTTATCACTCTCTTTACCGATTGCTAGCCACTTACTTTTAAAATATTGAATCGTTCTCGAATTCTCTTTTCCTTCACTATTCTTATATTGGTTTGTTTAGTCGTCAATCCCGTCAAAATTCTCAAAACGACAGCGTGCGCACCATCATCACCGTAATTTAATTCAAAACTTCACGTCATTTACTGATAGATCATGTAGATATAGAGAGTGTTTTATAACCATATCATTTTATTTGTCAGTCTTTTCATTTCATCTTTTAAAATAAATTATGTGGACCAAGCCTTTTCTTTCTTTTCGCTAAGACTAGACCACAGTCCTACTGCCGTTATTTAGACTCTCATACTATCAGACGTCACATAATGGTTCGATCCCTTCTTGCACATATCATCTTTTACACAGTCCATCTGGCTTATCTTTGACCTGACATAAATGAGTCACTCTCATTCTACCACATTTCACTTCACATCTTTACTATCACTACCAGTTTTCAACTTTTAGAGTAGCAATTTCTTATCCATTCTGGTCATTGGTTACATTCACCGTAACTTTCGCAAGTCAGCTGAATGCAGTACTCTCGAGCTTCTCTGCATAAAGTTACCATTAAACCCCAATTTGGGGTCACCCTCGAGTCTTAAGCTATAATAATTTAGCCAACAAATTGAGCATCCTAAATAGGGTGAAGCGGCAATTTTCAGAAGGACAGTTTTGTTTTTATACAAAATTTAAATTCGGCAAACTATACAGTATTGTCAACATGTCGGATGGTTCAGTCCAATATCATTTTGCACTCGTGAAACACGAGAGTTAGGAGTTGTGTGATATTGTGCATAGCGCAATGAACTTTATGGGCAATAGTGTCGCGCGTCTTCCGTTGAATTCTCGCGCATTCTCGAGAATGCTAGCGCATTCGCGAGAATTCCGCAGCTGCTGTCGGCGACGCCTGGCGAATCCGCGGTGAGTGGCGCGAAGGCCTCACAATATGACGTCAAATGTCGACTAAATGCTACAACCTCAAGGCGCTGTCGCAAGAAAGCTCTCGAATCCTCGATCATCCCAGAGACGGCGCGCGCCTTTTCGCGCAGCGAGGCGAAATTGACGCTTCCGTTCCGCCGCAATGTAAATAAAGCCTAAAGGTTTCCTTAAAATGTATGTGTATTTGTAAATGCTCCCATTAAGTCCAGTTTAAAAGAGAAAATAAACAACTTATAACTTCTTTGATCTTTAAATAGCAACTCTTGGTAAATATTGACACTATTCCGGAATATATTTTTGTAAAATGTTGGTGTTTAGTCGAATTTGACAATCCCTACTTTTGAATCCGATAAACCAAATGGGCACAATGTTGCCTCGCAGTCTCTTGACATCGCTAAGGACATTATATTACATCCAATTGTTTTGAATATCTTCGTGATTTCGATTTCTTATCTTCGTGAATAGACGCGAATACCTCGCGAATATACATTTTAATTGGTACCCATATTAGGGTCTTTGGTATGGTGTTATTACTCGAACAGTGGACTTACTAGTATAAGTTATATTTTCAATTTATTAAGAAATATATCAATACAATTGGGCTAAACAGCAGAAAAGGCAATCCTAAAAGGGTCGAATAAAAAAACGAAGCAATAGCGAAAGTTAAGGGGCGATCTAAAATAAACTTTATTCTAATATATATGAATATTGTATATATATATGTACTGTATATATATATATGTATATATCTTCACCATGACTACAAAAGGCTTTTACAGAAATCATGCAAATGACGAAAGATTCACAAAATCTCTTCGAAGATGTGTGGGAGAAACACAGATCGCTATGGGCCAGCATTGAGGACGATGAATGGGAAACTAAACCCTTTCTTTAATAAAGGACACTCCTGTCACGAACATTGATGTATATACATACATTGGTTTCTCTAGTCCGTACGTTCGATTATTGATTGCAAATCCTTTGTTTCTGAGACCTATTGTCACAGAGGATAGTGTACTCACTACAACGAGAGTAAAAACGATTTCTTTTGATATTATTATAGATAGAAAGAAAGAAAAAGAACTAACACTGGCTTGCACGTGACAAAATAAAAACAATGATATACAAAATGTTACCAAAATTGTCACCATTCATTTCTTTGTTAGAAAATGCCTCGTTAATCTGGTTTTCAGTGAAACCAGATTAATGACAAAATGATACCGCTTCGTACAAGTAAAAAGTAGTAAAGATAAAATATAACCGCTCACGCGATTCATGCGTCTCTGGAAGCATACCACACCTAGAGGTGCCGGTGATGATTTTATACCGATTTATCGGATATCGAAGTTATAACAGGTAAAAGAACTAATACTAATTGCTATTTCGGTAACTACTCTAGCAAACCATAAAGTTTTTAATGCCTGGGTCTGTCATTTAAAAAAATAAACAACTTCAAAAATACGTCACGACAATCGTGTGTGTTATTGTTTGGGCTGGTGATGTCGGTGTTTATTTATTGAAAACATACCGTAAGTTGCGTTTTTTAGGTTTACCCTGAATATAAATGTTTATAAACTATACTTCAAGGAGTAATTTCATGGTAAACGTTAGAACCACTCAAACGGAATACTATCATATTTACCCAAGTACACCAAAAATTTAATTAGTGCTTTTTAAATGCAGGATTTGCGGTGTATTACTGCATTTTATTTGAGATGTTTTTGTTGTAGTACGGAGGGTATTTATTTAGCAATGCAGAATAATAATTTTTATTTATAAGAACCCGTATTTAAACTGAATCCTTTTCTAATTTGCGAAACTAAATAGCCGCCATTTTGCGGTAGGATGAGCGCATCGCGTGAGCGGATAGATCGAGTTCTTAGGTTTTCGCGATTGTTACACATAGGAAATGAAACTATTTTTCCGGATTTAAATCGCTTATATTTGTTTTTCCAAACAAGCCGACGTTTTACGACGACGATTAAAATCCGGAAAAATAGTTTCATTCTTTATGAATCAAATCATTCTTCTATAGGAATAGATAAAATATAAAATAAACTTAGCTAAAAGTAGATGTAGAATATAGGTGTCGTGGGGTTATATATAATAAAATCGAAACAATTTGGACGTTTATTGCGTGTGTGTAATGTGTTCTCTTGTATTCGTGCTTGGGATGAAAGCCATTATATGTAAGCCCAACACGAGAGTCGGAGCTGTTAGACACCTGAATAAATATCAAACATTTCTAAAATACACAATTCCGCCTGGTGAATTGTTAAGATGTGTAAGACCTGTTCAGTTTGGTCTTAAAAATATCCATTGTATCGATCTGAAAATACAGAACACACACAGAACGTAGAAGCAAAATGTTTCGCGATGGAATGCTTTTCATACGAGGTTAAAACTCATACCATGTAACTTGACAAAATTTTCCTGCAGCACACTCCTCGGAATGTATCCTATAAAATATTAATATTCAAACTCCTCTCCATAATGGTAATGTTTCATTTAAAAAATCTGATTTAATGGGATATTTAAATCTTACGTACTGCATAAATATAGTTTATACTGTGTACAGCCCTGAGGCAGTGTATCATTTAGATTAACACACGATTATTCACAATTTCCGAGTTGCCACCAAATTCATCGCGCGGCAACTTTCTTCTTTTTTATTAGTTCTTTCTCGAAATTTGTTGGAATGCATAATTTTTCGTAGGCGTCCGGAAATGTGTCCTTATAGGGCCAAATCTTGGCTTCCTACAGACCGCGAAAAAGGCGGTCTAAAGATATTTCTGAAAATTTTCTATCTATTCCGGTCTACCACTATCTCAGCCAGTCATTCTGTTTAAACATTCAAATCGGCACGCCATTATTTTTAGCATCTACGTCAATCTCCTCTAATAATAAGTAAATAAATAATGCACACACTCATAGCCCTGCACCAGGTTAAAACCTGTATCGCGGGCGCCATGGACACACGTAGACAACCACAAATTACATTCAAACCCACGAGAGAAATAAATGTAGCCCGTACAAATATTTCTCCCGACCCGGAAATCGAAATCGGGACCTCTGCGTGGCAGACCAATATAGTAACCGTTCGGCCATGGAGACAAGTTAAAGTGTAATGAATGAAATATATAAAAAAATAATGACACAACTGGAGAGTATAGTATATAGGCGTACTTTTTAGGCACCGATCATACAAATTTACTTATCGATTTTCTAAAGTTATAATGGATAGGAACTGTCATTAGCACCCAAGGCTTTTCACTTTGGACTTTGGACAGACTTGTCGTAAGTGGCATGGACCTGAAATTAAATCTGAATGTAAAGGTTGAAGTGCCGTTGTCCCTTCAATTACTTACCAGAAGTTTCGTAAGTATTTAAGTACGGCTTCAGAGGTTTAAAGGTGTAATGAAATTACGAGCTCCTTTTACAGTTATACACCAATTTACGTTTAGAGATTGTCGTTAATGTTGCTAAGCACAATTAATTATTTTATTACAAAATGTAAAGTTATTACTACTTTAAGGGTCATAATATTCGGTAATGCGCTTGTAGAGAAGCATAAGTAGGTGATGTGGAACAGGGGATGGCACCGTCGCTTCTGATTGGCTAGTTCACCATTGTATCACATCGTGAGTATCCACTGAGATTGGGCTGGCATGACTTTCAAAATAAAAAAATGATCGCCTCTTTTTTCCAAGCCAAACAGGTTGTCTTCCATTGTTCTTACTTGAATCCATCAGAAAATCCAATATCTAGATACCCCAAATACAGTTTAATAAAATAAAGATCAATTCGACTTCGACGCTTTTCATATTAAAACCAATTTCTCATTCCAATGTTATTATGTAACATTCTTAAGTACCTAGCGTAGTAGGTTATGTAGGTTTCTTCATTCTTCACGGTCCATTAGTTAGCTCCTTGATCACTTATGCATCACTTTATAATTGCTCACTTTGACGTTCTACTTTATTGGTTGATTTTTTGCAGAGGTCGGGTTCAATGCACGGTAGGACCAATTTGGGAAACAAACTTTCAAATTGGTTCTGGTCTGGTTTTTCTGGAAAGTGCCCGAGAGTGAATTTCGTTGCTCTGGTTCTGTTACTACAGGGAATTCCCTAGTTCGAGACCTGGCTATTAGTGTGATTGTTTAGCACATAATTTAGCACATAACAATATTGTTATTATTCGTGAGGTCCGCTGGTTAGTTCCGTGGCTTAGTTGGCATAGCGTCTGCCATGGTTGGAATTTTTTCTAAGTGTCCGATCTTTGTATTAATAATTATAACAAACTAGCGGAATAATTTCACAAAAAATTATTGAATATTAAGTTCTTAGGTTTTCGCGATTTTTACACATAGGAAATGAAACTATTTTTCCGCATTTAAATCGCATATATTTGTTTTGTCAAACAAACCAACGTTTCGGGCCCTTTACAGGTCTTATGGTCACGGTTGACTGAGGTGGTACAGTCATCAACCAGTTATGTCTAATATTAATGCAAACCACTTTATTTGTAAGCCAATGCAAACCACCCTATTTTTTCACTATAGTTACAAAAGTTATTAATTAAATACCTTATTTTTAATTTTACAAAGAAACATTCCAATTTACGCAACATTACGTTTTACAAATTATTTTATAGAAATAATTTTAAAGTTAAATTTATTATTAACTGGTGGTACGGAGAAACCATCGTCTATGTTGAAATTAGGATGTTTTTAGTTTCAAAGGCCTTTCGCAGCATCCTGGGTAGATAACGGACTTCTTTTGCAAGGATCTAGGGTTTGTCAAACTTCATTGAATATGTAAGTTTATCCATGACATGCTCGCAGACTGCAGACTTGTTTACACGACGGTGTTTGACATCAGCTATATGTTCTTTGACGCGGATACAAATACTTTGCTTCGTTTGTCCAATGTAAGAGAGACCAGACTCGCAGTCAAGCTTGTAAACTCCTGCATCCTATATGTGGATGTTACATTTCACGAGTCTCAATAACTGAGAAATCTTTCTCAGGGGCTTGAAATAGGTCTTGATAGATGCACGCCTGAGGACTCTTCCAATTTTGTCCGTAACCGCTCACGTAAGGTGAAATGGCATGTCTTCGCTCGACTGTTGGTGGTTTCACACGGGGCCTGCGGCTTTGGCGTTGAATCTTCAACTTATTCGAATGTAGGACTTTATACGCTGAAGATCCCCTGCCAAATGATTGCCGTCGCAAACACCATGTGCTCTCTAAAACAAAAAATTGCCCTTGGGAATTACCATTGATGTACCTATCTGTATGGATTTTCTTTCGAATTACGGTATGGCCCAAGGTGTTATTAGGATTTCTTTTAACCATGAGACCA
>NW_020653852.1:18083716-18118661 GCF_003589595.1 Hyposmocoma kahamanoa | reverse complement strand
GTATGGCCCAAGGTGTTATTAGGATTTCTTTTAACCATGAGACCAATAAAGAGCCCGAAACGTTGGTTTGTTTGAAAAAACAAATATACGCGATTTAAATCCGGAAAAATAGTTTCATTTCCTAATATTGAATATTGATTCAATACAAATTTAATAGAAAAACAAATGTTCAAAAATCATAGCCAAGAAAAATGTCGATCAAACCAGTCTTCCAATAAAAAAACGCTTTGATATCAGTCGATGTGTTTCGGAGCTACCAGCCGTAGACAGACGTATTGACACAGGAATACGTAGACAAACGTTTCAGACATAAGACTCTCCCCTTTTTGACAGTAACATACATACTGCATATAGTTACCACGCCTGTATAAATCCGATCCTTAACTTGCTACATTTCTGACGTGCCTTTTTAGCTTCCTGCACCCACGTCTTTTGATTAATATTCGCTCGTTTATTCTAGGTACTTTTGATCTTGCCTTCTTTGAAGACATCTTCGATCAGGCTGAGACGGGTACCTTCTCGCACTTTTCCGCCAACATACTTTATAAATTGGTACAGTTTAAACATATATTAACTGAATTTGTAAAATACTAATACTAATGCTAGACTATATTACTAACGTATATAGCTACTTTTTTTCCTTGTCTTTTTAAAAAACATAATAACTTTTTAAACTGTCTTGTAATTTGTGAACTGCCTTCGTGGCCGAACGGTTACCATACTGGACTGCCACGCCGAGGTCCTGAATGCAATTTCCGGACCGGGACAAATATTTGTATCTACATTTACTTTTCTCGTGAGTTTGGATGTAATTTGTGGTTGTCTATGTTTCTATCCGTGGTTCCCTATGAGTGTGTGAGTTATTATTATTATAATTTATCAAAAATTAACTTTTAAGTTTTAATTGCACTATCTGACATTATTTAGATTTGTATTTGATAGTAACGTAGTAAGTTCAAACATGCAAGCGCCCTCCTCGACTACCCCCACCTCATTTTGCACAGTACTTTCTTTTGTCTTTACACTAAAAATTACACTTTACACTAATATTAAAAATTTAATTAGATACTTTTATGCATTATTTATATATTAACTTCATTATCAAGTTACAAAGAGAGGAATAGTTACTTGTAAAAGGTAAGGGTAAAACTCGTATCAACCACAAAACTGTTTCTTTCTGAGGATATGAGAGCCAAGCCCTTCTAATTGTAGTAAACGAAATTAAAATCTTTTTTTTATGTATTAAGTGACAGGACGAACAAGTCGTGCACCTGGTAAGCGACACGTCTGTCCATAGCAGTTGCAGTGCCACGCAAAGATCTGAGGGGTAGTGCCACTGCGCCCGTCACCTTGTGACACATGTTGATAAGTGACCTTTAAAACCTGTCGTAAAATTTGGACTTCGGCAGACTGATATACATTTCATTAAAAAAAACCGAAACGCAGTAATGTTCACATTCTTTGGACTTACTGTATTTCGGTATGCCGTATTTCATCCATCCCTTTCAATGAAACATACCTTATTGTTGAGAAGCTAAGTTACACATTATTTTACTGAATGCACTCAAAGAAATGTATACTTCATTCATTAAAAAATATGTTCGATATTATGAAATATGTAATTTTGCTAAATGAGCGTGACTCATGACTTGATAGCCTGTTTTACTTTATTTTTCTTTTTTTGTTTAAAGGAATTTAACCTTATTTAGTACAAACTGAAATTTGCATTACTCGAACGCAGCATTACGTCGCCTTTCTGCATCAATTTGAAGATTTTATACGTCATTGATTATTCCTTTTGATTTTGTCCAAAAAGTCCTTGGTCTTCTTCGTACTGTAAAGAAAATATCTTTTAATTTTCTCGAACTGGCTTGTCGAAATTAGATGTAATTCTTCGCAATCTGTGGCGACGCTGTAATGGCAACCTTATTTAAACCCCTATTGGGGTGTTGTGGCGTCGTTGTGGTGTTACTCGAGAAATTTATACCAGAGTATTTTGTGGGAAGGATGTTTTCAATTAAGATGTATAGCGTGTAAACTTAATTTAGTCACACTCGACGGGGTGATTCAACTGCGTCGTACCGTTAACTTTTAATGTGGAGACCCCTTTGAAATAGTCAGTACTTTCATACTTCCGCTGCTAACGCCGTGAATTTTAATGGTAACAAACATTTATATTACAAATAAGAGTGATTACACATTACACTTGCGATTTATAGGCCATTGCATCGATGCAGTTGCGCGTTTGCATCGATGCAAGCGCCTATAAATCCCAAATGTAGCGATGCAGCACGCGTGTGTAAAGGTAGACGGTTAGCGACTGCATCGCTGCTGCATCGCGTTTGAATCGCTTCTTTAGTCGCCTTGTGTAACCGTTCTTACACGCAGACATGGTACTAATTTTAATATTTACAAACATTCGTTTACGCAGTACCCGTTTAAACCGTGTTGTAAAAATGTGAAGTGGAAATACGTGCTTTATGTTACTTATGTTCACCTCGGTCCTAGCCTATAATAAACAAGTATGATAACTCCATACAAACGTAGCAGCGCGGCTTGTGTGTATGCGCGCTCATGCCGTGTGCCGTGTACGGACGCACACATTTGTATAATCTCGCGGTGAACTCGCGTTGCATAGCGCTGGTCGTCTCAAGCGCCTTTCATTATTACGATACTTGTCTTATAATAATAATAATAATAATAATAGTAATAATAGGGCTCTTGCCCTATTATTACTATTATTATTATTAGAAATTTATTTATTATTAAATTTATTTATTATTAGCGTAAAATAGACGTCCAAAATAATAAATATAATAGAAATTCAAAATTAATCTTTTGAACCTTGAGAGAGGCGAGAATTTAAAATAAATATAATAATGTTTTTATTTTATAATAAATAATAATTTTAGTTGCCTTTGTGAAAGATTTCGTCCAGGGATGTGCTGCTACATTACCTATTTCTACATTCCGGTTTTGAAGAGTCAGGGTGCTGGTGAAATTACAGGCACATGGGACTTTTCAACTTACATCTCAGGGTGCAGGCGCCCTTGCAGTGCCGCTCAAATCTTTGTTATTTAAGGCTTTGAGTGACACTGCAACTGTTATGGATAGTCTGTCGCTTACCACCAGGCCCACGACCGGACCATTCCATAATTGTAACTTTAAAAAAGCTGACCTCAAAAGTTCGTGGAATTACATCTGTTTGCTAAGTTTTATTGAAATCGTTTACCGGAAAGGGGTGCGAAACTGGATTCATCCCCTAGTTTGGTGGAATATTTTGTTCAAATTTAAATGGGACCAATCTTTCCAACAAAAATAGAATAATCAAAATCTGTTCACAAATCCGGGGGCCAGAGTTATCGAGTAACATACATACAACAAAAAATACATTTGAATTGAGAACCTCTTCCTTTCTTTTTTGAAATCGGTTAAAAAATATATTGAACACAATTTTACGATGCATTAAAATGCAAAGAACTAATTTTCGTGTAGATAGTTTGTATACAAGAAAAGTGCACTATCTGTGCTAATGTGCTATAGTCTGTTCCAGTCTGTTCCAATCCATTTTCAACAATAAGTAAACAAACCTGTTTGGTTAAAATTCTAAAGCAATCACTCAATAAACCGAATAAGTGACACTGTCACGTATATTTCGAAGATTTCTACTTGATATCCCATGATTTTTTCCAACAATATTCATTTGAATAGCATCGTAAAATCGTATTTGAAAAATGGTAGTTTAAAAGCGAGGTTATTTTTCATATATACTTCTATGACTTGTGTCGAGGACAGACCCTCTATATAGTTTTTGGATGTGCAATTAGTCTAGTTTTAGCTCTTTGTCTCTATATCCTATTCTAGACTCTGTGCTTTTTCTTCTGCTGTTTTTTACTGTCTGTTTTTCCTCTATAATAATACATATTTTCCTACCAAAAACGCCGTTTAGTTCGCTGCCCTCAATATCCTGGTCCTTCGAGCCATTAATCCTGGTCTTGTTGGGGCCACTAATCTCAACTTCTGTTTCTCAAAATTAAAAAGTAAATAAATTATGCTTACGAGAGCGCAAGCAGCGAAAGCACATAGTCAAGAAAAGGACATAGAGACAAAGAGCTAAACATAGACTAATTATATAGATTTTAAGGCTTTTGTGGTTATTCACTAAATGATTATCACTAATTTCGTGTCCAAATAGTAATAGTAATAGATTAATTACATACCCAAAAACTATAAAGAGGGTCTGTCTTCGAAAACTTGTCTATGATTTCATAGTGCTGTACGAAAAAAAATATTCCGTTCATTCAATTAAAGTTTTTGTAATCGATTGGTAAATCGAAAATTTCAATTGCAATCAAACGAATATCTGAGTGTAAATATTTGAAGGAGGATTTAAAATTAAGATTTCGAAAATTTTAAATACATGCTTTTATAGGTTATGTATTTTTACTATTCATGTAAGGAGAACCGCTAGTATAACTCAATTAAACAAATCGATTTATTCAATTAATTAATCGAGTTTTGGTTTGCATTACAAATGTTCATTATTAAACCGTCTATGGTCAGGTCTGTGACTTGTTTGTTTACTTTTTGTTTAAAATGGATTGAAACGAAGTATAGGTACTGATTTTTTGCTGTAAAGCTGTTAAAAATATTAAAATAGAACTTTGGAACAAGTAATCAACTACGTGTAAAACATTAAAACAAAAGACGATGCCCTGGAAAGGCGAATTAAGTTTTTAATTTAACAAACTTTACCTGATTAAGTTTTTAGAGATCCTCAGGTTGAAATCTCCACAACAAAATGGTTTAAAAATAACAAAAAGCTGACATCTTACAAAATAAAGAAAATTAGAACCTTTCAATTTATTTTTTCAGTTCAATGTCCTTAATAATAAGTTAATCTCTGTATAGTCTCACTGCTGGACACGGGCCTCCTTGTGCTTCAGTTTTCCGGGCCGAATGCCGATTGAGAACTTCAGACACATCATTAAACTACTTTGCAGATGTGTACAATGTTTTCTTTAACGGAAAAGCTCATGGTAAATTGTATTGCAAATTACAATTTCGCACATAAATTCTGAAAAACTCTGAAGTGCCAGCTCGGATTTGAACCTGCTTGAGCGGCGGTAGGTCAATCCGTTAGAGCGTTTGCGTTATATCCGATTTGTGTCAGTTCCGAATCAGGGAAATGACGGTCTGAAATGTCACAGGGATCATTTTATCATTTTACCTTTTTTTTACAAGCTATATTCGTATTTCCTCGGATTCGAATTGGACTTAGTGCACAAGCGACATTCAAAGTGGGTCTGAGTTTTATAGATTTGTATAGCCTTGGATTCGGAAGGAACACGAATCGGATGCTGTGCGTAAACGCTCTAAGGCTACTACGGTTGTCACGAATGTCCTTGAGACCTATAAAAAGCTCGAAATGTCGGATTGTTTGAAAAATAAAACATATTTCTCGAACTCTTTCGATCCGTAAAAATAGTTTCATTTCCAATGTGTAGTAATCACGGAACCTAAGAATTCGATATCAATAAGACTCGTAGATGTTATTGTGTTAGAACCCGGGCCGATCTAATCGTCTTTCCGCTCTTTGCAGGTGTCCCAGGCTTACCACAATAAGTATCTGTAATTGGTTTCAAAGTTCAAACCTTATAAGTAGCGAGGATTTTTATAAATTTTAAAATTTATATTTTATTCTATTTTGTCAGTTCCAATATATATTTTTTATATTATCAAGTGACGTGATGAACAAGTCGTGCGCCTGATAGTAAGCTACACGCCTGTCGATAACAGTTGCAGTGCTACTCAGAGCTTTAAATGGCAAAGATCTGAAGGGCATTGCCACTGCGCCCTGAGGTATAAGTTGACAGGTCCCATGTGCCTGCAATTTAACACCATTGATGTATTTGTATGCATAGAGCATTTGATCGACAAGCTCTAATTTCTAAAAAAGTACGCTACTTTTGCGGAGACCGAGGAAAGCACACAAACAATATGCTATTTACAAATGCATTTATCGATCATGTCGCTATACAAGCACATTACGAAATTAGGCAGCACTAACGTGACAAGAATACGTGACTTTACGCACGGTCTCTTTCACAGAATGGGAATTTATAATAAACAATTTGACCAGTTTGGTCTCATACCTTTGGTGGCGGGTTGACCTGTCGAAGGCGTCTCCGGTTGGTTTAATGCTCTAAGTTTGTATGGCATTGAACTGTTAGTCCGAATATCGAATATTCGCTTATTTTTCGAGAACTGTAACATAGTTTATAGTATCCAAAATTACACACATACGTGTGAATCTCATACTCTATTAAGCTCCATCGTAATCGGGTACTTAAAATCATGTAATAGTCTGTTATCGTGGATTTTAGCATATAGAAAATAACGTAAATTATCCATTGCAAGTGGTACAGGCGCGATTACATTTTATTGGGTTACACTCACACAGGTCCGTTCAGTAGTCATTCTGGCTACACGTTTGTAAGGGGTATCTATTCTTCTTCATAGCACGTACAACTGCAAACGGATGAAGATCAACCACGTAGCCGGTCCATTATAGACGATAATTTTAAAAAGCGTTAGCACTTTCAAAATCTCTTTGAGGCACTCAAATTCATACCGGATATTCATTGGTATCAAATTAGTAACATTAAAAAGTCACCATAATTTTGATATCATATTAGCATGAATGCTGTGTAGTAAGCCGTGGTAACCTAATGGTTTGACCTGGCGACTCTCTAGCAGAGGCCGTCAGGTCGAAATCGAAATTTAATTTGAAATTTACTATGAGATTTTTATTTTATTTTAACTTACTGGAAGACCAACGGCTATTTTACAGAGTAAAAACTCAATTAATAATGGGAGCCAATTATAGGTCCTCACCGATGGATACACATTAAGTTCATTAATGAGCATTAAATTATAACTATATAACTAGCAACTATACTATATAGGTAATGACATTTTCGCAACACTTAACAACAACCTACTCGCCAAAAAACAAACTACTAATGAGGCGCTTCACCGATGCAATACTAGTGTTAAAAAGGTCAATATCAACCTGTTTGGACAATACATTGGAACTATTACTCGCACGCAAGAGATATGCATTCCGCCGAAAATTCGAAGAGGGCAAACGTACGCACAGTGTGAATTAAATTCAAGGGATTTTGGGCTCTAAGAGAAATCTCGGAGTCCGCGGTAGCAGAAGCAATTTTCAAAAATACTAGGTCTGCTATCTGACATCGCACCTCTAGTGGCAAAAGATAATGTTTCTTACATATATCAAGATATCGGTTTGACCAGTTTGTTAGATTTTCGATTAAGAAAAACATCGTGATGAAGCTTGCACGTCGAAGAATGTAACCACAACCCACGGAAAACGTGTGAAGACCCCAACTCGCATAGGCTCAATGTGGCGGACTATGGCCTAAAGCCTCGGAGCCTGTGCCGAGCAGTGGGATGTGTAAATGAGTTGATATTGTTGTTGATATCTCAGCATTAAATACAAGTGCAATTGTAAAAAAACAGGTTTAAAGACAAAAACGAAAGCATACAGAACCAATTATTTATAAATGCACTTTACCTTAACTTTCATCTTTCTATACAGAGTGTAATCAAAGTAAAACAAAAAACTTTTAAATACGTTAGACGTTGACAAAAGGCCAATTACGTTTTACTTTGGTTAATTTTCGCGTCAATGCTGAGTTTCGTATTTTTTTAATAAGTAATATAATTTCAAAGACATTTTCATTCATAAGATTATTTCTTGACGTACAGAATATGTCAAGAAATCATGAAAAGAGAAAATCCAATAATAAGGTTTGGTTTAAGGCATTTTAATGCTTGTTATTTGTTTTAGATTCTTAACTGAGTATCCACGTGAACCAACTCATCAACACCGGTTAATGTCACAATAGAGCTCAATGTATTTTTTCTTTCGACAGTGACATTGGCAAAATCATCATTTCTCCTTGTGATGGAGCCATATACTATAAATAAAAAGTGAAGTGAATGCTTGTTACTTTAACACGTCGAAACATATGAATGGATTGTGTAAAAATAAATTGCAAACAAAAATTCATTAAAAAACCAGATTCCTAGACACTTGAAGTGTGTATATAGGACCTTTTGAAACCCCGGTGCAAAAAAGTTGATGTACACAACCTATTAGATACATAGGGACGTAACGAACGGGATAAGTGCCGGATGGATGAAATGGCGACAGGTCACAGGCACTATTTGCGATCGGCGAATGCCCCTTAAGCTAAAGGGGAAAATATACAAGAACGTAATTAGACCTGTCGTACTGTATGGATCAGAATGTTGGGTGATGAAAAGAGAGGACGAACGAACTGTGCATACAGCGGAAATGCGCATGTTGAGATGGATGTGTGGAGTGACAAGAAAGAATAAGATAAGGAATGAGTACTTCAGGGAAAGTTTGAAAGTGGCGCCAGAGACGGAAAAGATGAGGAGTAATAGGTTAGCGTAGTATGAACATGTCATGCGGAGGGAAGAATGTCATTTGACGAGAAGAGTGACGAGAGGTATGAATGTGGATGGATGTAAGGGAAAAGGAAGGCCAAGGAAAAGATGGATGGATTGTGTGAAAGATGACATGGGTAAGAATGGTGTGAGTATGGAAATGACGGCTGATAGGGGAGAGTGGAAGTGTAAGTGGAAAAAATAAATGTTCTACCAACCCCATCTAGCGTAGGATAATGACAAGAAGAAGAAGAACCTGTTAGATACATAATCTGTGTACATCGTACATACCAAGCTGACTGGACTGGACTAATCTCAAACCGTTTTTTTAAAGGCTAATTTAATCGGAAGAACATGTGTACAGCTGTTTGAAAATCATTAGCTATGTCCCCCGTTAGAGCAGGGATCTCAGTTTTAAAATAAATATTTATTTTACTTCCATTTTATCCGGTCGTTTCAAATTTTCTGTACAATGTATATCGGATGATATTAAATAATATTAGGAGTTGTTACAAATGTCGGTATTAAAAAAAGCATAATCATCTTATTAACCTCAATTATATTCATGTTCAATTCTCACAATTGAGTGTTACACACGATGCATGAAAAATGTACCGGCGCCGACTCAGCAAATTCCTTCTAGCCAAGATGAATTGGGATTTAGATAGAACGGGTTGTTTTTAGGTGGAATGGATTTTATCGCGTCACGGCGTTAAGGAACTGACCGATGAATAGCCATAACGTCGTCATTATCATATTTCTCCCTCAGATTACATGAACATCCCTATAGATGTAAACCGCTCTGCCGTGTCAAACCAATGCACTGTAAAGTCACTTATAGTGTTTTGATTTAAGAGTCTATACAAACTCAAATGGCTTTGGTAAATTCCGCATAATAGTGAAAATGTTGAATCAGTCACTGATTAAGGACTATACCGTGTGAAAATACGATACCTAAAAATTTTTACGGTAGAAACCAAAAACACAAACTTACCTCGAAATTTTACAAGAAAACCGCTGTAATCAATAGGTACTTTACATATACAGATGATTTTTTTATGTCACATGAAATAAATAAAACACGTATAGTCCACGATATACATTTTTCAAATGAATTTAATATCGTGTGTGAAAAAATAAATCCTGAAATTAAGCCCGTGTCCCGTTCAATCCAATAAAACGAACCGTATTAGTACGGGAAAAATTTGAATGTGAGCATTGTTGCGTTCGAGTTTGGAAGGGTAAGGGTGTTGACGAAATTACAGGCACACGAGACTTGTCAATTTATCTCTCAGGGTGACGGGCGTAGAGACAGTGCCGTTCAGATCTTTGCGATTTAAAGCTCGGAGTGACACTACAACTGCTATGGACAGGCGTGTCGCTTACCACCATGCGCACGATGACGTTCCGCAGCAATATAAATTGAACCTTAACGCACAATTTAACTTCGCTTTCGAAAGCGAACGTCCTCCACTAATCGTCAAAGATCTACCTTTTTTGTATATAAGATTACTTATCACTGACAGAACTCAATTGGCACAGCTGAAGATGTAAACTATAAGTAACCTTGAAAAAATGCACAATCGTCGGTGATAATTATAGCAATTACGCGTAACTAGCATTTGGTTAAGAGTCTCCATTTCAGTAATTTAGTCGCCAAATCAAATACGCGTAAATGTCGTGGCAACCAAATTAGCGTGATTTACGGGAATCTATTATAATCAGTCCGTAGACAATATAAATTAATGCTTACTGTGCAAAAATGAAAATCGTAACCATTGAAATAACAAAGTAACAACGTTAAATCTCTCTCCTGTGAAATTTGGATACGCGCTTTCTACCAATACTACATTCGCGGATTTGCACTATCCCTGACGAAATGTGACTACAGTTACATGAGAAATGATAAAACATACTTGTTGTTCACTACAATTTTCAACACGTTAACTACAGAAATGTGTGCAAGAGTAAATATTTTAAAAGGCGAAATTGTACAATTCGCAGTGGAACTAGATTTAACAACCTGTACAACAAGCGAACTTCAGGGTTGTCAAATCGGAACCATTGAATATTTTTCTTAACATAACAATGCTGTTTTATATATGAAAGAGTGTAAAAGAATAAAGCATTTTTTAAGAAGTTTGAATAGATGATATAAAGTCGACAAATAAAATTACCTAAATGAATAAATTTTTGCGGTCAATCGATGGTTGATGGAATAATAAATTCATAATGTTTGAAGAAAATACTTATACCAGTCGATACCACTGTGGGTGCAAGCCCAATTTTAAATTCGAAGTTTTCGAAATTTATTCTGATCTGGGTATTCGGGGTAGTGCCCCGGTGCGAATTTTGTTGCTATGCTATTAGTATAGTATTGGTGAAATTACAGGCACATGGGACTTATCAACTTATGTATCAAGGTGACGGGAGCAGTGGCAGTGCCCCTCAGATCTTTGCGATTTAAAGCTCTGATTGTAACTGCAACTGCTATGGACAGGCGTGTAGATTACCATCAGGAGCACGACTTGTTCGTCCTGCCACTTGATATTATAATAAAAAAAGGTATTTCGATAGTTCGAGGCCAAGTAACAGGTGTGAATATGAATTCTGTAGTCTGGTTTTAGATTCCCATCTCTCCTGTGGCCTAAAAACATGAATTTTGAATTTTTAAATAGAGAGGCGGTATTCCCCAGCAATGGTATAGTCGGCTGGGGTCAGGGTTCTTAGGTTCAAGAACCGGAGAATTGTATACGCCTTATCGAGCAGCACCTCTTTGTGTATTTCTGTTGCAAGCGACACGCCATAGAAATCCAGCTGCCTCATCCTTATTATTATTATTAATAAATTTGTTGGAACCACTTTAAGGAGACTGGTATCAAGACTTGGCATCATCGTATATTTACTCAAATATTTTGTATACGCGTAAAAGTATACATAATTTCATTAAGAAAGAAGTTATCCATAATATTAACGTTAGAACTAAATCCAAACTCATGATTCAGATTCAGATTCAGACATGGGACCACGTTTTCATTTAACTAAGATAAACGATTCTTTTATGGGGAACTGTATACGTTTTTACAATAAGACACCGGAGAATGTAATAAGATTAGCATTGCCTAAGTTTAAAACTTCCATTAAAAGCATTTTAATTGAAATGTCATATTACAAAATTAAAGAGTATTTGTTAGATAAAGATGTACGAAAAGACAACATGAGTCTTGATTCCACACAGCATTTAAGTTTATTTGAAAACAGCAATCCCTAAAGTCTCTTGCTCGTTTTTCTCGGGGAGGTTAACGTAATCATCGAGCAGTAACTTATAGAATAAATGGTTATTTGACTTTGACTTTGACTTTGACATATGAAACCATTGACTTACAATTATATGGACGTCGGGTCCGCGCTAAAAAGTGTCCGAACTTATAGGGCGTTAAAATCGTATAATTTTAATAAACAATAAATTCATTTCAGACCATTTATAGTATTTTTTTCTTATTCATTCCGGAAACTTATAGTGCGCCCTAAGTATAAATTAAATATGTGAAGAATAATATTTTTTTTATAAAATCTAGTGTCGGGACGAACAAGTCGTGCGCCTCATGGTAAGCTACACGCCTGTCCTTAACAGTTCCAGTATCACTCATATTTAAATTGCAAAAATCTGCGGGGCACTACCACTGCGCCAGTCGCCCTGAGAAATAAGTTGACAAGTCCCATGTGCCTGTAATTTCACCAGCACCCTTACCCTTCAAAACCGGAACACAGTAATGCCGACATTATTGCTTGGCGGCAGAAATAGGTAAGGTAGCAGTAACACCCACGTATCATGATGGTCAACACATCGTGACATCCAATAAAAAAAATTGAAAAATTAATTTCGGAAATCAGTCCTACCAGGAGTTGAACCCAGGACCTCCGCATCCAGATAACACCCGTGCGACGGTAACGTCGACTAAGCGGACCCGAAGACGTCCGATTGGCCAAGAAATTAATATTTGAACACCAAGAAATCATAACAGAGAAGTTTGTGTAACCATTACGAAATTACATAAATCTATGTCGAGCATAAAAATTCTCGTATCTTATTTATTTAAATGCCTACCGTAGGGTGGCCGCTCATTGCTCCCGACAACTCGTAAGTATGTAAGTACAATCATAAGAAGGAAACACGTCTCGAAAATATCAACGCTATTCTGTCGATCATAATTATGCACGCAAGCGGCTCTGAAAGTGCAAAGGTCGCCTTTCATCAATCGGCAGCGACGGCATCCGATCGGCTTTACGCGACAAGTAAGATAAAATGTGATCGACTCAAACTAATTTCATATCGATAAATCGTCAGGGACTCCCTGAGTCGTCCGGTGAAAGCTGAGTAATCTGTTGAATTCACAGATTGAGACTCATGTCTTTAGGTGACTAAAATAACTATAGTCTGTCTTTTTTTGAAGACGGAGTAAAGTGATATTTGCAGGGTTGCCAGTTTTCGTGAATTTTTAAATAGTCACGTAGTAGTTGTCGACAGTTTTATCGATAGATTGTGAAAAAAGGTAAAATTTTGCTGAAAATGTCTTGAATTGTGAATGTTACGACGTTCTAGTGATTACTAATTGCGTTATTGCCTTCTTTATTCTTATTTTGACAGTTGGCCTACTATTAGTATATTCATATACATTTTGATAAGAACTGGCGGATTCGATCATCTACATTTAAATACAATGAAATACTTTAAAATATATATCCTCTTTGTATTTTTAATAGAAATAGTTCTAAATTCAGTGTATGTTTGTACGAATGAAAAAAAATGGCAATTCAAATAACCTATGCCCAGCAGTTGGACAAACAATGGGCCGAGTATGATAAATATAACAAGTTCGGCTATTTATTGCATAAACGTGACCAACATTCAATCGATAGTTGATAGAATATTTATCGACTGCAATCACTAGCTGCTGGTAAATGGGCAACACTTGCGCAGTAAACTGGTATTTTACTCTATCTTCAAAAAAGACTGACTACAAGACACTTTATCTTATAAATTTGAATGAATTAGTTAAATATTCTGCACAGCACATTTAAAATAACAATGATAGTACAGCAAAACATTATAAATATATTATCAGAATAGCCAATGTAAAATTCACGTCCTTATCACTAAGCAAATTTTTCCACAGGTTTGAAAAATAAAGAGCGTCAAATAGGTCATAAAGTCGTGAGTTACGTGACCTAATGTGCAAATGCATTTGGCAACCCTATCTCGGAAGTCGTGAATTTTTCACCTAATGCTCGTGTCTCGCGAGATAACTACCACAGCTCACCGAGATTCCATTTCCCTGCTGCTTTAATATGTGTTACAACTACACTTGGTAACTTGCAGTGCAGTCAATATTGAGGTTATAAATAAAAACAATATTTAACTGCTCACGTCTGGTATACAATTGGCTTTTTGTTTTAAAGGTACGAGAAAATTTAATGCAGATCCGACGTTGACAAACGCCTGTTGTTGACTAACGGGTCCGCGGGCGGCGCGACGTGTCGTTAAACCACTGGGCAATTTTCAAGTCCTGGGATAAATGTGAATTTAATCACTATAAGGCTTCAGTTGAAAACCAAAAACGCCCGTGATACTTAAAGAGAAATATCTCCATATATAAATTATGTATGTACAAAGTTAGATACTTTATTCTTCAATAATTCATTTTAGACTTGCATTTTAGCCTGTTTTTTACCGATTTCAAAAAAAGGAGGAGTTTCTCAACTCGACTGTATGTTTTGTATGTATGTATGTTACGCGATAACTCATTTGTGCATTGATTTTGATGGTTCTTTTTTTGTTGGAAAGAAGGTACCTCCATAGTGGTCCCAATTCATTTTGAAGAAAATCATCCATCTCTAAAGATGACTGTTCACGCATGAAGACTCATTTTTATAAATAGCGACAAAATTTTATTATAAGGAGTAATTATTTCAATGGTTGATTTTGCTATTCTCCGATTCAAGGCGTTTTTTTTTCTCAATATATATACTTTAAGCAGTGAGAACCGATTTTTACTACCTCCTGTGTTAAGTCCCGTACATGACTCTAGACAGAAGCCGGGATGAATCCGGGTTTACGCACTTTCCGATAACCGATTTCAATAAAACTTGGCAAATAGATGTAATTCCACGAACTTTTGAGGTTAATTTTTTAGTACTCTGTGTTGAGATTATTATGATTTTATATGATCGTGTAAAGTACATCGTGACGTATAAAAAATTAGCACATATCTTACACAATATCCTTAGGTATGTGGTATATTTTTAAGGTCATTATTTAATACTTAATACCTAAACCATTTGATCTAGCAAAACAGTTTTTCCCGCTTCCCCAAAGATGCGCCTTAAGGTAAATAAAAAAAAAATCTTTCTGTAGACATATCGGTTTTTTCCATGCCTTGGGAAAAGGACTTGATCGATTGGGATAAAAAGTATTACATATGATGAATCATGTTATTGACTACACGTGTACCAATTTGGTTGGTTCAATAGTTTTCCCATATAGTGACCATGATAGAAAAGGCAAAGCTTTGATTATTCATGCAGAAACGAAGGATGTTACTAGTTTTACGACATAACTTAAAGTACATATGTGGATGAAAACATTGAAAGTGTAGACCTCGACTACATATCTCAATCAGTTTGTGGATGTCGTTAAAAAAGTCAGGTTAAACCAGGATTACAAAGTACTGATGTAACTAGAGGAGGTGAAAGTGGTATGAGAGCAGCTTAGAAAGTGTAAGTTCATGGAATCTGCAAGAGATAGACGTGATGGTGTTTATGTGAAAATTGATCAAACAAACCAACTCACTTTCCCATAAGAATATCAGCAAAGTTGTACAAATAATAATAATAATTTTCTTGCAAGTAATAGTTCAGCTGACTGTAAATGATCAATATCCGCTGAACCGTCCGCACTCTCTCCACATAATCCGCTTCATATTTGATAAAAGCCTACAAACAGAATGCACGATCAAATATTTTCCCGCATATATTTCATAGACGCTTTGAAGTTGATAACAAAAAGCGACCACAATGATCTAGTCTAGTGGACAAGTCCAATCAACATGAGCCTACATATGCGTATACATGACATATACCTTGCATTGAATACGAAGCCAAAATATTTTTTTTTTTATTCTAACATTTCACTACCCTTTCGGAGTCCTAGTGCATAATGCAGGGACATTTCATATTTTATGTAATACATAATGCAGTGCCCAAAATATCAATGTGCCAGTTTGTGTTTTGGACGTTCTTCTCGTATGTTTCCATGAATATAAAATTAATTGGTCGAAAAAATGGCAGCTATGTATCCTGCTATTTTGTGGTGATATTACATGCACATGGAACTTGTCAATTTATGTCTCAGGATGACAGTGCGCAGTGACAGTGCGCCTCAGATCGTTGCGATTTAAAGCTCTGAGTGGCACTGCAAATGTTGTGAACTGGCTTGTAGCTTACCATCAGGCGCACGACTTGTTTGTCCCGTTGATCTTATAAGAAAATCCTTGTTTTTGCAAGATTGCAGCGTTACAAAGAGTCTGTGAAGAACTTACCTGAGGAGGTACCACCACCTTGTGCTTCCGCAAAGATGACTGTACAGCTCCGGTACGAAGGATAATAATGCTACTAATGATATCGCTTTGGTACCTGAAATGGCTGCAGGTGGTCTTAACCACTTTGTGTCAAGTGAACCGTCTAACTGCTTGTAAGATACCAACAAATCTATCTTAGATCAACTTAATGATAAAATCAGACTCTCAACGATATATTACCAAAGGATTTCTCGGTTACTTTGGTCATATCGCTTCCCAGTAACTTCAACTGGTTAGTTATGATGAGCAAGGTGGAGGGAAAAAGACCTCGTGGGAGAACACTGTCTCCACTGGTCTTCTGGTTTCAATTGCCCTTAGAGAAACCAGAAACCAAATAAATTGGTAAACAGCTCGTATAACGATAATAACGCCATGAAGACATGATTAAAAAGACCAAGCGGTTATAGATAATCTTAGAGAATTTTTTGTTGACCACATTGACAGTACACTGATGATTATAGGTTGATAAGTTCCGGTAATATTAAATGATTTCTGTACTCTTAGGTACTTAAAATATCCGGCACATTTTTCATAAAATGTGAACAGGCACATTTTTCAGGGAGTTATCGTCATCTTTCTACACGTTTTCATCCATCAGGTGTGATTGTGTACAAAGAATATTCGATATAAATGTCTTTTATTCGCAAAAATAGCACTCCATTTTACACAATGCCCAATAATGATGTCCCCAATCAAAATTTTTAAGGCGATTTGTATTTTCCCATTCAAAATCACGTATTACATTTTCTCTTGTCATTTATCTTTATTAATTTTCATTTTCAATATTTATTCTTGCTTAATCTAGGTTTTAATAGATTTTGTTAAACATAATGGAAAACATCCTACATAATCTACAGGATACACTAAAGCTTGTGAAGCCGTTCTCGATTTGCATGCTTTAAGGAACGAAAAATCGTACAGGTTTGCAATACCATCGTCAAATGCTGAATCAAGCACCACGTAGCTTTAGCTGAAGAAACTAGGGTCTGCAGGATTATGCCAGCCAGCACCACGTGCTGCAATCTTGCCGGAAGCGGCTTTAGTTTTATGGGCAAGTTAAAATGCCTTTGCTACATGTATTTAACACAAAAGTCTGGTGGTCTCATAGGATTTTGATTATTTTGAATATAATTATTAATACAAAGATCGAACACTCAGAAAAAATTCCTTCGATCCGGCCGGATTCCGAAGTCTTCTAGCTTACCGTGCCAGACGCTATACCAACGAAGCCACGGAACGAGCCAGCGGACCTCACGAATTTTTCTACTACTTGCTTGCGTCTATCTTTATATTTGGTTTTTTCAACGACTTTTTAGTCGTAGCGCCATCTATAAGAAATCTACGAAAGTTTTATCACCCGGTTGGATATCTTTACAGTTACCAGCCCTGGCGAGAGATGTCGCTATTACTGTATTTTAAATTATTATTGAATTGATATTCAATTACTTTTTGTGAAATTATTTTGAATATTTTAGGGAATATCTTCCCCATCTTTCCCTTCTTGAGTTGGTGAGCTGGTCAAAACTGAAGGTTTATTCCCGTCCTCCGTCAAACATCCGTTCGAAACAATTATTGTGAAATAAGTACTATAAGGAAATGTCAAGTATGAAGCTTCATTCACATCATTCGTCTTTTAATTTGATCGAGTATTACTTATTTGACAGTAATTACTTCCGACCGACGTCCAAAGGAGAACGGGAGTCGACCCCTTCCACCCCATGTATCCACTACATTGGACACTACAAACTGCACGAAATTTAAATGTGGAATTTACCGCCGACCAAAATACGTGCAAAAGAATTTCAATTATAACCTTTTTGTAAAAACTGACCATACAAATTTGAAGCATTACATCTATTTGGAAAGTTTTATTGAAATTGGTTAACCGAAATTGGGTGAAATCCAATAAACCGGATTTATAATTTTTCACCCTTACATATGGAATATTTTTTTCATATTTAAATGGTATACTGAGGTATTCCTTTTTCAACAAAAAAGAATCATCGAAATCAGTTCACATATACACACAAACAAATTAAAGTCAAATTGACAACCTCCTCCTTTTTTAATCGACTTCAAAAAAAGGAGGAGGTTCTCAATTCGACTGTATGGTTTTTTTGTATGTATGTTACGCGATAATTGTGCACCGATTTTCATGATTCTTTTTTGTTGGAAAGAGGGTACCTCCATAGTGGTCCCATTTAATTTTGAAGAAAATCATCCACCTCTAAGATTGGCTGTTCACGCATGAAGATTCATTTTTATAATTAGCGCCTAAATTTTATTATAAGAAGCAATTATTTTAATGGTTGATTTTGCTATTCTCTCATTCAAGGCGTTTTTCTCTCTCAATATACTTTGAGTAGTGAGAACCGATTTTTATTATCTCCTGTGTCAAGTTCCGTATAATGGCGAACTAGGGGATGAATCCTTGCTTGCACACTTTCCGGTAACCGATGTCAAAAAACTTGACAAATAGATGTAATTCCACGTACTTTTGAGGTCGAATTTTTTAGTACTCTGTACTGAGATTATTTTAAGTCGAAAAAAAATCACGATTTGTAAGATGTATCACGATTAGATACTGTAGGTAAAACCCGAAACCTTAACAACGCATTCATTTACAACTAAATGTCTTTTGTTTTTCAAATAATTTGATGACGATAAAGCGTGAAACACACTTACAGCGGGTGCGGGTCGGGCGCGTGTCGGGTCGGGAGCATGGCGGATGTAATTTCGTGTATTTATATGAATGACAATAAACCACGCGCGGGTGAGAGACGGGCGGACCAACAGAACAATAAATACAGTAGAAGTGGTTAGTTAGCGTCTAACGCATGCCAACTATAGGACTCGAAAGACCTACTTGAGCTCAGACCGCCATTTTCGCTTTGTACTGTATAGTTAAATCATTCTGTTGCGAAAATTCTCTAAAATCGTAAAAAAAAATACCTTCTTGTGCTGTTCTAGAGTGCAAAAATGATAGCTGCACCCATTGACTTACAATTATATGGACGTCGGGTCCACGCTAAAAAGTGTCCACACTTGTAAGGCGCTAAAATCGTATACAGAGCGCGACACTCCGCTTTAGTCTTCATTTGTTCTACGGACAGCGCGATACTGCGATGACATAACAATTTAAATTTCGAATAGGTTGACTTGGGACAATTTTTTCGTGGTTTTTGTATTAGACCCGTCGTCCATTTATTTGTAAGTCAATGGCTGCACCCAAAATATTACCCGTAGTAGCATTTCAAATCATCAGGTAGTCTTATTTTAATAAATTTTCTGAATATATTTTCATTCAGATGTTAATCGTTCGTTGTAGTCCAGTTCCTGGCCGCAAGATGGCAGCATATTGAATAAAATTTCAATATAAAATCAAAACGTAACTAAAGTGTAAACTTGCAATAAAGATATTGAACTTTTGACGATATAGCTGGGTAAAATTTAAATTATATTAACAATTCAGAATTTGTTACATCTTTTTAAATAAAAAACTATGACCAATCACTATGAAGATTTCATAGTGTTTATCATTTTGTTTGAGTACATTTTGGCGACATCGGTTCTGATAGTAATCGAGGCTCATAGCACTTCAACTGCTTTTTTATTCCGTAAGCGGACCCGACACGCGCCCGACCCGCACCCGATCTCCGTCTGTTTCACGCTTAAAGCTTTAAGGTTTGATTCGCACTCAAAACTCGAAAATGTTTGTGTGCAATCGAACTTGGCGTTTATTAAAAATTACCCTTTGTAAAGATGAGGCAATAACTACGGGACTATTTATTTAAAGATTTATTTCTGACCACAACGCGATTTTTTTTAAATTGAAAGATGAACACCATCCAGGTTTTGAATACAAGACTTTGCATTTAATCTGGACACGTAGAGTAGTATAACAAGCAAGCGAAAGGTAAGTTAACACCCTGTTCAAAACGCTTCTGGGAATTCAGGGGCCTCGTAACCGAGACTCAGCCCTACATGCCACGTGATCAATCTGATCATTAAAAGATATCACTGCGTAGCCGAAGTATTTTGCGATTTTTAACCGACTTCAAAAAAAGGAGGAGGTTCTCAATTCGGTAGCTCAAAAATGTAATTTTTTTTGTTCGTTTGGTACGCGTTAACTCCGCGTTTGTAAACCGACGTAGATTATTCTTTTTTTGTTGGAAAGAGGGCTGATACCCTCTGTCATTGGTCTCATTTAAATTTGAGGAAAATGTTCTATCTTTAAGGGTGGCAAACTCGGTTTCGAGCGCTTTCCGGTATTTCACAAACTTTTGAGGTCAGTAGCATTGACTTACAATTATATGGACGTCGGGTCCGCGCTAAAAAGTGTCCGCACTTGTAAGGCGCTAAAATCGTATACAGAGCGCCAAACTCCGCTTTAGTCTTCATTTGTTCGACTGACAGCGCGATACTGCGATGACATTACAATTTAAATTTCGAATAGGTTGACTTGGGACATTTTTTTCATGGTTTTTGTATTAGACCCGTCGTCCATTTATTTGTAAGTCAATGGTCAGTAGGTATTTATTTTATAAAAAGAGTTACAATTATTCGAAGTTGTACTTTATTGTAATTCTACCGAACTATAAATAGGTTATTAAAATAATTACTAACCTAACAAACTGGCTCCTGAAACTGTCACATGCGTTTTTAGTGTATTTTAACCGACTTTCAAAAAAGGAGAAGGTTCTCAATTCGACTGTATGTTTTCTCCTTAAACCGATTTTGATGATTCCTTTTTTATTGGAAAGAGGGTATCTCAGATGTGTGTGGCAAACAAAGGGATGAATGACTTTTCGAGGTCAGTTTTTTAGTACTCTGTGCTGTTTTGTTATTTTCAAAAGCAAATAGACTTGCACTTGATCACTACCTAGCCCTGGAGCAAAGGTAGACAATTGACGATGGTCGAAGGAATGGTTACCCGAACCGTAGCACTAAAATGCCCTGCCGCATGAAATCGCATCTATTCGCGTCTCAGTTTTCTGCGCTGCGAATTCGCATCGCGCCAATTCGCAACTTTGTGTTTTTAAAGATGATCACGCAGTCGCAGGCTGGGAATTCCAATCAAAGGCTGGATGTATAACAAAAGATAACGAAAAGCGCTTAGGACACCTGAAATAAAGTAACGGGAAGAACAAATTACGCGCCTGGTGGTAATAGTTTCAGTACCACTCAAAGTTAAATTGCAAAGATTTGAGGTGCACTACCACCAGTGGTAGTGCTGAAAACGTTCAAATGGCACACTTAAATCTTAACAACTTGTAATATTAATTCCCGCCATAAAAATGTTGTATGTTGCAACTATTTTGTATGAACTAGGTACTAAATATAAACATAGGTAGTAAATACTTTTGATTGTAGTAGTTAACTGCCTCTGTGACCGACCGTTACCACGATGGTTTGCCACGTGTAGGTTCTGGGATAGATTCCCGATCCGGGAGAAATATTTGTATGGCCTACATTTATTTCTCTCGTAAGTCTGAGTGTAATTTGTAATTGTCTATGTGTGTGTCCATGGCACCAGTGATACAGGGTTTCCCTGGTGCGGGGCTACGAGTATATGCGTTATTATTATTATACATTGAGAAAGATCATTGAAAAATGTAACAATATTATGCCTAAATTTGTATTGAATTGATATTCTATTATTTTTGTGAAATGACTCCACTAGTTTGTTATAATTATTAATACAAAGATCGAACACGCAGAAAAAATTCCTTCGATCCGGCCGGATTTGAATCGACGTTTTCTAGCAAACCGTGGTAGACGCTATGTTAACTAAGCCACGAAACGAACCAGCGAACCTCAGGAATTCTTCTATGTGCTTGTTGTAGGATCATTGTATTTAGTTTTCAACGACTTTTTAGCCGTAGCGACATATATGAGAAATATTTGGAAGTATTTCAGTGATGGGAACTTTACAGCTACCAGGCATGGCTAGTGTTGTTGCTATTAACTGTAATTAAATACAAAGATCCGACAACAAGCACATAGAAGAATTCGTGAGATCCGCCGGTTCGTACCGTGGCTTAGTTGGTATAGAATCGGGCCGGATCGATGGATTTTTTTCTGAGTGTTCGATTTTTGTATTAACAATTATAACAGCATGCCTTTTTTCATTAGACACTGTTGATAAAATTAAATAGAGATCAAATAATTCAGTCCATCCCGAAGTACTGCCCAAACCCTGAAATAACTTTATCCGTCTAATAAAAATTGATTTGATATCACATACAAGGAAGTTAGGAACTCATTTCTGCAGGCAGTGGCGCGCGAACCTCCTCGATAATCCATCCATCAGAAGCTTTTCTCTTATATAAGTAATTTTATTTAGTTTTCGTTCACGGCGTAGTGGAAATACATTTTATAAAAGAAGTGCGAAGCGAGGCTACAGTTAATAAACTGGATGTCCGTTCTTTAATCTTTTATGCTCATAATGTCAATAACGTTCAAATATTATTACAATTAATAATAATAATAATTTATTTCCATAATTATAATCTAACAAGCTAAGATGTACAAAGAACTGAGAGGCACGACGTCTATTATGAACAGTCGTGTCGCTTACTACCAGGCCACAACTTGTTCGTCCCGTAACTTAGTATCATTTAAAAAAATCTCTTAAACAACTTAGCATAAAGCTACCAAACCACCTGATAAACAATGATAACCTTACCAATACATTTTTGGGTTATCAAGGCAGTTATTGTCGTATACGTCTAATTTCATTCGAGCGTTGTAAGGGTGGAAACCGAGCTTCGGGGAACGAGGAGAAAACACCGTATCGAACTGACAACGAGGAACTCGCGAGTAATCGGTTCCGGTACTGCGAACCCGCAAATCTAAGAAGCGTTACAAATGACGAAATGTTTTTCAACTGACTGAACCTCCATTTACTGGATAATGAATTTTACGGAAGTAAAATTGATTTCGGAGAAATTGTAATTATATTTCTTTGTTGGATATCGTTGCATTTGTGTGTTTTTGTTATTCTAATTTGATTTTATATTAACTATTATTCTTTGTATTTATTACGATCATATTATTTTATTTTATTTTTATTTATTCATGGTAAACTGTAAGTATATACAAACATAACTAAAAAAACAGTGAAGTAGATCAATTTAGTTTACACTTTTAGATATAATATAACATAAATATGTAAGCACTCTAGAGAGAATAACGGTAACAAGTAACAATATATATAATATATATACATACACACACACATACACACATATAAATATATGTGTGTGTGTGTGTATGTTTCTCTCATTCTCTCCCTCTCTCTCTGTCTCTCTAGAGTCAACAATATCAATATTAAACAAAAAATCGCTGAGTAACCAGATTATTGATATTATAAATATAGATTCTGCCTTGCCTGATAATAATGACTAGACAAGAGAGGTATGGATTCTAAAATTTTGTTATGTAGTGTTATTGGTAGAAGAAATTTGTTTATTAAGGTTCAGCAACATGAAAAGGTCTTAAATATTGCTTGTCATCCCGGATATTATAAATACACTTGCTAAGCTGCCTTGTAAAGGTTAAATCTCACTCGACGGAAGAGATAACTTTGCAGAAACAGTACCAACGTGATTTATTAAATTTGTCCTAAGGTCGTGGCTCCGTAGCGCCTTCTATTCACGTCATGTCGTTTGGTAAAAAATGTGTTTTTCCTTCTACGCACCGCGATAACTTAGAACAGATATTCTATATGTTATATAGACCATACTTGATGCTTGATATATGGATTACCCCTTAGATTGTGTACGTAGGTAGGAAGTTGCAAATGATAAGTGATTTTACTTTCAAAAAGATGAACAAATTGTACGCCTAGTGATAAACGATACGTACGATACGATATCATAGCAGTTTTTTAACAAAATTTCAGAATCCAGACCTGGCTTGTCATTATTATCAGGCTAGGCAGAATCTATATTCTTAGTTTTTAACCGACCTCAAAAAAGAAATTTAGGAGATTCTCAATTGCTTAGTATGTTTTTTTTGTATGTATGTTACACGATAATTTTGTGAACAGATTTGGATAAGTCTTTTTTTATTAGAAATAGAGTATCTCAGCAGTGGTCACATTTAAATTTGAACGAAATATCCTCCCTAAGGGTGACAACTGGGGGATGAATTCGTTTTCGCACACTTTCCGGTAACCGAATTCAATAAAACTTGGCAGATAGACGTAATTCCACCAACTTTTGAGGTTTTATTTAGTACTCTGTACTGAAATTACACAAAACATAAAATGTCACGTTTACACGTTTTACAAAATCTGTAAAAAATACGATTTTTGGCGACAATGATAACCTAAATTATTAGACAGGATACGTGAGGCCAAAGTGACGGAATACGTCCACTAAAATTTAAGTTACCAACACAATTCCAATGATTAGATTGTCCTACATTTGTCTCCTATATAATATAGGAGTTATGTTCTAAATTTGTCCAACCGCAAATTATATTTGTATCATCATAACGCTACGCGATGGATGGCTGTTCGGCCCTTAATTTCTGGCATAGGGAAAGTGCCTACAATCTTGTTATAGCTGAGCATTGCAAATAATCTTATATTATGATATTTAAGAAGGAAGATAGAAGTTACGACGCCCGCCTTTGCTTACTTAATGCGAGCGATAAAATAATCGTATAAGGCTTTTTTTTCAACCCATGATATAACGTGTCAGGTAGAAAAGTGAACGAGAAATTTGTTTTAGAAAAAAAAAGATATTGAAATTTACAAAATATGGTTTAATCGCGATGATAATATAACTTGTTACCACGTGAAACAATCAAGTACAATGACTGCAGCCACAAGCACAATGATTGCTGCAACAAGCACAACGATTGCTGCAATAAGCACAACGATTGCTGCAACAAGTACAATGATTGCTGTAACAAGCACAATTTTTGCAGCAACAAGCACAATGATTACAACAACAAATGTCAGCAATGAATTTAATAATGTTGTGATATTTTCAATTAATAATTCGCCAAATAAACTAATAATCTCTTTACACTTAGGATTGAAATTGGACTAGATTGCTCAATTGCACTAATGTCCATTAAGACTTAATTAAGAGGCAGTATTGAAGAGAACTTTACTGCACCCGCAATGTCGCTTAGGATAAGGCCTATGACATTTCAAAGTTTATACTTAGACATTCTGTTGCATTTAGGACTGTGCTTGCTTACACCAAATTATGCATTAAATTTAATGACAGCTGTTGAGAAGAAAGCTTGGTTTCCATAGAGAAAGGTCTTCGTAAAAGTGCCAAGTCTCTAATAACAGTTTTTCTAAATCATTTGAAGATTAATTTATTTTATACACCGCTCTAATAAATATTTGTATTTGTTTATTTATAAAGGAAAGTGCATTTTTGTTCGCTCTTTGAGGTTTTCAACAAAATTATTTTCGGATGAATCACGTGGATTCTTAGTATTGATTGATTTAAAAGTGCTTATAAGTGGTTTTTGTTCTGGTTTACTTTTAGCTCTTGATTCTTTATTCTGTACTTTACAAATAATGGCGAAAAAGTACGTTCGCTTTTTGTCAATACGTAACTTTAAACAAAAGCTAACTTTCTTATTTTAAAATAAAATAATATTACATGCTCATTGTAAAAATAATGTTCAAGCTCGCATTTCAGGAGTTGAAGGGAAAGTTTTAAGTTTATAGAACAAAAGTATATAGTTATATTTCATCATGACAATGCCAAGCCACACACACCAATATTACTATATTACCTACACATAAATATTACTTACACATGTAATTGTTTTGAAAGTGTGAAAGAATTTCTCAATTTCAAATATAATTTATTTTTATAATTATGACATTATACAGGTGTGAAATATATTTTATGGCTTTATACATTTTATAGAGTTTAGTAGTATGACGTGACTGAACATTAAATGAACCAATAGTAGAAAAATGCATATCATTAATGGCGCTACACGTTTCAAGTTATGATACCAATTATTATATACTCCGACCGACACTGATAACTTGTTTGCATGCAATATAAGATTGTTTCTTTCCAATTCAATTCATTATATTTTTCGACATCAATGTGCATTCGTTTACTGGAATAAGAGCGATGCCACACGAGTGTCGCGTAGGCGACAAAGCTATGATTTCAACGAACCGATATCACAGGAACAATGCGGTATCACAACGTAACGCCGCTTGCTTAGGGCGCGTTCCCATTATGTCGTGACGACAGATAGTCGTCCAGTTTAAAGTGTCGTGACTTATAATAATAATAATAACAATAACGCTCACAATCAACATAGCCCCGCACTAGGGAAACCCTGTGTCGCGGGTGCCATGGACACACACATAGACAACCACAAATTACACCCAAACTCACGAGAGAAATAATTGTAGGCCATACAAATATTTCTCCCGGCCCGGGAATTGAACCTGGGACCTCTGCGTGGCAGTCCGGCATGGTAACCGTTCGGCCACGGAGGCAGTTAAGTACTTGTATATTTAAATGAAGTTATTCACAAATAGTACGACACGATTAACTGTCGTCAAGACAATGGGTAGAGCTAGACGACGTCGATAAATAAAAAGTCACGATAAAAATGTTAAACAGATTATCGCAGCTACTATTGTCGTCACGTTTTATTTATCGTTGTCTCATATACGAAAACGACAAGACAGCTGCCGTGAAACGATAAATTATCGCCACAATCCAGTGGCGATAATTTATCGTTAGTCGTGATATGGAAACAGGCTAGACGCGATAGTAGTCCAACGATAAAGTTACGACATAATGGGAACGCGCCCTTACGCACCGCAGCACCCCTCCCCGCTTCGTCTCCTGGCCCCTTGGCCGATGCGCACGCATTTCTTCGCCTAGCACCGTTTCAATTTATGTGATTTCAACGCACCGTATGACATGTCGTTCTGATTTAGATAACACAGCGTCATCGCTCAGGCGTCGCAACACCTGGATGAATGTAGCTTTAATCCTCACTTTAGAGATCCATTTCCAGCAGTGGAAGATGTTTACGTTGATACATGTGACTCAAAATACTGAAAGGTAGGCAGGAGTTCATTAAACGAGCTACCATTGCACAAGCAAGTTGTCTGCGCTAACCACCAAGCTATCGCTGTTTCTCATGGCATGGCAACACTGTAACGACAAAATTGATAGAAATCCAAGTAATCCATTTAGTTACAATTAGATAAAAATAAAGCGTTTAACAAGCTCCCTGAACAACCAGAACAGTTAACATTGTTAACGTTAAACGAGAAGTCTAAATAAAACAATGATTTCATTAAAATGTTTACTGCGATTTGAATTAGTGGACAGGTTGCGTGTTTCATCTGAATAAAATTATCTAGGAATGTTTTATTTTAATACTATTTATATTAACCATTCGATCGTTACACGTGAGAGATGATATTGTTTTTAAAAATTAGAAACAGTGCATATAATAAACAATGGTCTTGATGACACACCTCAGCATGAGCGCCGAACAATCAACAACCCGTGTAGATGCGTCGTGGAGAGGCGAAACACAAAGGTCGAGTACATTTTTAGTGTTAGAATATGTGACTGTAGTTGCACTTGTGTTATTTATTTGTTTTATTAATTTTATGCGGAGGGAAAGTGGGAAAATTTTGTATAAAAAAATGCAACACAAGCGCAGCTATTTTGCACAATTTAACCTCCACTAGATTCGTCGAGTAGCAAATTAATTTACTTTCTAAATTTATTGAATGTCACGATGTTTTGTTATCATGACATTTAATTATTTTTTGTGAAATTGCTCCTATAGGTTGTTATTGTTGTTAATTTTTTTTTTATCATATATCAAGTGACGGCACGAACAAGTCGTGTGCCTGATGGAAGGCTACACGCCTATCCATAGGAACTACAGTGCCACTCAGAGCTTTAAATTGCAAAGATCTGAGGGGCACTCCCCAGCGCCCGTCGCCCTGAGACATAAGTTGACACGTGTCATGTGGGTGTAATTTCACCAGCACCCTTCGAAACCGGAACATAGTAATGCTGACATTACTGCTTGGCGGCAGAAATGGGCAAGATGGCAGTACTTCTCTGGACGAACTCTTTCACAAGGAGCTCTACTGCTACTAAAAAGAATCCATTAATTACATTGTTTCATATCCAAGACATATAAAAATTACCTTACATTTAACAATATGCTTCCATTTGCATCAATTCACACTACAACGAAGCTATTACCAAAGCAGCTTTCTTGACAAATTCGCAAAAATATTATAAGATTTGGAATAACTTTTATCCTTCCATTACAAAGTAAAGGTACGAGTGCGGGGCCTCAAAAATCGAAAATATTATGATTTGGGTTGGGACTCCAAAAGGGACAGGACCTCATTAAGAGTTTAAGGATTTCTATTTGATGTTCCTTAGTGGAAAGGTACGTTTTTAACAAATGTTTTTGGCATATTATTAAATAATACCTAATTGTATTTTCTACATTAAGCATGAAAAGAGCAATACATTAAGCTATGCAAACAGTCACTTTTTAAACTGCTTTGAACATTGTCAAAACGATGTAAAGCACAATTTTTAACGAAGGAATTTCACAGTTCGTGTAAAATAGAATAAATCAATTTCACAATATTACAATTTGAAATATAATGTCAAGGTTTAATAGGACCGTCACTAATATAAACAATAATAAAATTAGTATAAAACAAAATAATATAACTAAAAATATCGTCGAAATATTATAAACAAAAAAAACTACAAATTCGTCGAAAGAAATTTGTTTTTGTTTTATAACACCAAGAGACGGGTTGAACAAATCGTGTGCCTGGTGTTAAGAGACAAGCCTTTCCATAGCAGTTGCAGTGCCACTCAAAACTTTTAATTTGTTTTAGAGAACTTTAGATCTGAGGGTCATTGCCACTGCGCCTGTCACCCATTAATTTCACCAGCACGCTTTATCTTCAGAACTGGAACGCATTAACACTCGCATTTCCTCTACACTATCAAATTAATAATTCAATAAAAGGAATTTCATTCGAGAAAACGTTTCATCGTTTGTAACAGTATTTAGATTCGCTAGTTCTGTACAATCGATGGGTAAGGAATTTTGTATTTCGCACATTTCTCAACACTCGGCCTCCGTCCGTACATCTCTCGTAGGTGTTTAAGTGTAATTCTAGATTTTTTTAACGACATAATGTGACGGGACGAGCAAGTCATACCATCAGGCGATGGTAAACTACACATCTATCCATAACAGTCGCAGTACCACTCAGAGCTTTAAATAATAATAATAATAATAACGCTCACACTCAACATAGCCCCGCACTAGGGAAACCCTGTGTTGCGGGTGCCATGGACACACACATAGACAACCACAAATTACACCCAAACTCACGAGAGAAATAAATGTAGGCCATACAAATATTTCTCCCGGCCCGGGAATCGAACCTGGGACCTCTGCGTGGCAGTCCGGCATGGTAACCGTTCGGCCACGGAGGCAGTTAAGTAAATCGTAAAGATCTGAGGGCACTGCCACTGCGCCCGTCACTCTGAGACATAAGTTAAGAAGTCCCACGTACCTTTAAATTTCACCTTTAAATTACACTTAAAAACCAGAACACAGTAATGCTGATATTACTGCTTGGCGGCAGAAATAGGTAAGGTGGCAGTGCTACCCTTGATGAACTCTTTCACAAGGAGCTCTATTGCTACAATTATTTTTTTTAATTTATAGCCCCGCACTAGGGAAACCCTGTGTCGCGGGTGCCGTGGACACACACACATAGAAAACGACTAAGTAGAGTAAAAGCGCAACTTTATCATTTGTTGTACAAAAAAAGGGCGAAAGGAGGTCGTATATAACGTAATAACTCGTTCGCTATGGAATTATTGTGGGACACACGTAGAATTCGAAAATCAAAAATACATTGTTTAAGGTACAAATGGAAAATCTTGACAGTGTTTTAGATGCCGTATTAAAATGGTCAATGCCATCTAGCGGCATCGTGTCGAACTTATATTTATTTTGCTACTATTATTGATACAAATATCGAACAATTACAAAAAAACTCTTGCAACCCGACTGGAAACAGTGTCTGTCGCCTCTCCGTTGAATACTAGTGGAGCATTTTCAGAATAAATATAAATATGATTTTAGTAAAAACATCATTAAATTCAACAAAATAAATATTACACAATATGTTGTTTTAATGTTTTGGTTTTTATTCTTAATTATTCAGAGGAACGTGTGTTAGAAGTTTAGTTAAATATAATTTATTCCTATTTATTATTTATTATGCCTCCATTGTTCATTTCATAATGGACTTTACGTCGATTGTGTAACGTTACAAATTAGATACGTTACGGTAACTGCTGGGATTCCCAAATCTGATTATTTCTGCAGATAACGACTTTTTACGCCGTAGCGCCATCTGTGAGATATTTATTTCTTCACACAGAGAGGTAACCTTAGAGCTAACATCGCTAATTAGAGACCTCATCGTCACCTTTAGTATTCTTTTGCGATACTAAGTGACAGGACAAATAAGTCGTGCGCCTGGTAATGAGCAACACGCCTGTTCATAACAGTTGCAGTGCTACTCTGAGCTGAGAGAGATAATAGAGAATAAGAAATAAGGTGTAATACATAAGTTGACAAGTCTCATGTGCCTGTAATTTCACCAACTCCATTACTGTTCAAACTGGAACGCAGTAATGCTCACATAAGTGCTTGGCGGAAGAAATAGGTAAGGTGGTATATTTCCCTGGGCGAAATCTTTCACAAGGAGCTCTACTGCTGGTTTTATACACTTTGACATAAAGTGCATTATGCTATGGTTAAAAAAGTTGCTTCCAGTCCGTTCCGCGCCAATGCAAATTGAGTCTACTTCAGGTTTGTTAGAATTACTACAGTTTATTTCACCATAGTTAAAATAGAAAATATGTTTCACAAGGTTACTTTTATACTTAATACAAAGATTATGAATATAAAGTTCGAACGCACAGAAAAATTTTCGTCGACCCGGTGGGACTTGAACCTACGTCCAGGCTGCACCGTAGCATTGCTCTAACCATCTGAACCACGGGTCCAGTTCCCGAGCCGTCGAAATTCTCCTATGTGTTTTTGTTATAGATCTTTATACTGAATTTCGGCACTCGTCGCCGATTGTGACACCTAGTTAGAGATTTTTGAATATCTTTCTCACCGCAGTAGTTTTTTTTTTTTGTATTCATAATCATAACAAAACTTTTTATGTCATTTCAGAAAAATATTCAATAAAAACATTGACTTACAAACAAATGGACGACGGGTCTAATACAAAAACCACGAAAAAAATGTCCCAAGTCAACCTATTCGAAATTTAAATTGTTATGTCATCGCAGTATCGCGCTGTCCGTAGAACAAATGAAGACTAAAGCGGAGTGTCGCGCTCTGTATACGATTTTAGCGCCTTACAAGGGCGGACACTTTTTAGCGCGGACCCGACGTCCATATAATTGTAAGTCAATGAATAAAAAGGTTACTTTTGTTTTTTTTTATGTTATCCTGCAGCAGCTGTGATTGTCTAGTTTGCGGAACGCTTGCCACGTGGGAGCATGCACCGCTGTCATTTTCAAACAATTTAGTTTCGGGAAACTTGTGATTAAAACCTCCATGTTGGATAAGTTTAACATTCAAACTCGTAGAAAACGGCTAGAGTTAATAATACGCTTAGGCTCAGTAGACTATGACATAAGTTCTATCCTTACAAGAGACCAGCGCACAGTGGTGAGACTATATACTATGAGTTTTTAACATCTACCCTACGAAAATAAGAGATATGTAATCTCTTATTTTCCTAGCAATAGAGAAGAATGATCTTATTGTAAAATTTTCTTAAAGTCAGTGCTGCAAATAAATACACAAAACATATAAATTTTTGTGTAATTTCCTTATAAAAAAGTCCAATTGAATTTCAACTCTGACATGTTAATAATAAGTCGTGTTTACTCGAATTTAGAAGTGGTGTGAAGTTTACGCACGGCGCAACATATGTTCGACAAAATAAGGGCAAGATCGCATATTGAAGTGTTTATTTACCTCGCTTGGGAAAATAAGTATTTTATTATGATATTTACACGTTAGGGTTGACACAACAAATACACACAACATACCTTTTTTTCTGGAAAATACATTTGCTACACTACAGCCAGCTACCATAAGCACAAAGATTTTTACAGACCAACCATATGATAACTTCAGAAATAATTGTATTAAATTTATAAAATCGTTTATGCAACTTTTTTATTTTATTTTATTTCTCCAAGCACTTAAAAAATATTACGTCACATGTTTTCTTCACATCCCTAAACCTACATCAGTTTGTGTGGGTGCTGCACAATCCTGTTGTAAAGGTTAATAAATACGTATAAATACTCGACAGTATACTATTGACGAAATCAACAAAAAAATGGAGTGTATCATTACCACCTCAATTGATATGTCGCAACAAAAAAAACAAAACAACAAATATAGTAAAACGCCTTACAACAGAAGCAGTTTTTGAACTGGTGTCGACCATGTATCGACCAAACTCTTGCTCGTACAGCGTGCTTCAACTTATAAATTAAATTAAGTGTTTAATTGAACGATTCAGATTTACAGATGATACATCAGGTGGAGTGGAGTCATTTGCCTGTCAAGTATAAAAAAAAAAAAAAAAAGTGTTAATTAGTAAGTGGGAGGCAAACGAGAGACGGGCCACTTGATGGGAGATAGTCATTGTTGCCCCTGGACATCTGCAACATCCCAGAAGCTGCCTATCTGTTGCCAGCCTTTGAACTCTGTTGACAAGCTCTTTGAAAAACCCTATGTCATAGCACAAAGACTTTTTCTAGCAGCAATAGAGCTTCTTGTGAAAGACTTCGTCTAGGAAAGTACTGCTACTTTGCCTATTTCTGCTGCCAAGCATGAGAGCATTGCTATATTCCTGTTTTGATGGGTGAAATTACAAACACATGGGACTTGTCAACTTATATCTCTGAGTGACCGGCACAGGGGTCTTGTCCCTCCATTCTTTGCGATTCAAAGCTCTGAGTGGCACTGCAACTGCTAGGGACAGGTGTGTCGCTTACCACCAGGCACACGATTTGTTCGTCCCGTCATTTGGTATTATTATGTTTTTTTTGTCTTTTTTTTTGAACGAACACACTCATATATGTAATCTCTTATTTTCCTAGCAATAGAGAAGAATGATCTTATTGTAAAATTTTCTTAAAGTCAGTGCTTTCCATTTGTGTTTTCCATCCGTTACTCTCATCTCTGGACTGTATTCGCACTTTCCATCAGGCGCGGTGCAGTCATTTTGCCGAGTCACAATAAAAAAAAATAAAAATAAAAAAAAATCCCCGCACTAGGGTAACACTGTATCGTGGGTGCCATGGACACACAAATAGACAAGCACAAATTACACCCAAACTCATGAGAGAAATAAATGTAGGCCATACATATATTTTTCCCGGCCCGGGAATCGAACCCGTGACCTGTGCGTGGCAGTGCGGCGTGGTAACTGTTCGGCCACTGAGGCAGTTAAATAAAAAAAACATATATTAAATTAACATATATTAAACAATAAAAAAAAATTTGCAAAATACTCTTCCTAGGCTTCACCACAGACCACAGCCAGCTGCCATTGCCGCAAAGAGATTTACAGACCTAAGCCGCCAATTTGGCCACGTTGTATGCTGAACTTGAGTCTATCACACTTTACACTTTAAGGCTTATAGTGCATAATTCGTGGTTTATGACATTCATTATTTTAAGACTCATATAAAAAAAACTAGGTAGGATATATATATGCTATTCATCCGGAGTTTCAAATAAAGCATTATCCTTTATAATCCTTCTTGAAATTAATGGAGTTAAAGAAGAGGATGAGAATCTTATGCTATTTCTTCTCAACTGCATTAGCAAAAAATAATATATGCCTGCCATATTCCAGTTTTTATGTAATTCTGGGAAGTCATAGTTCCCGGAATTTCCCGAGGGAGCGTCTTACATAATGAGGTGGGATCCCAACACGAATTCCGAGATTGAATTTTATCTCTGAGATAACATTTATCAAAACTTTTTAAGGAAATTTATAAATTCTTTATAAAAATTAAAACAAAGTTTACTGTGGTTATGAATAAGCATCATATTAGCCAGTACAATTTAGTAGTAGTAGAGCTCCTTGTTAAAGAGTTCGTCTAGGGAAGTACTACCACCTTTCGTAATTCTGCCGTCAAGCCGTAATATGAGCGTTACTGTATTATAGTGTTAAAGCGTAAGGACGCTGGTGAAATTACAGGAACATGGGATTTGTCAATTTATGTCTCAGGGTGACAGATGCATTGGCAGTGCCCCTCAGATCTTTGCGATTCAAAGCTCTGAGTGGCACTGCAACTGTTACGGACAGGCGTGTCGCTTATCACCAGGCACATGACGTCGTCGTTCCATCACTTGGTATAATAAAAAAAAGCTTGTTTGCCGATTTGGATAATGATATCATCTACTTAATAAAAAAGTAATAAAATAAGATTGGGAAGAGTTTTGTCGTGTGAAGACTGGAATTTTTCATAATACATATTACTTTTTGCGGTTTCAATTCACTCCAAGAATGATTATGATAATAATAAAGTGTGAAACATACCAATTACTTAGGGTCGTATTCCAGAACTCTACTCAATGCTCAAGTCAGGATTTGAGCAGACTTGAGTATGATTTCAAGCACTGGAAATACGACCCTAATGGCATGACTTGAATGCAAT
>NW_020653852.1:18070488-18078716 GCF_003589595.1 Hyposmocoma kahamanoa | reverse complement strand
GTAACTACTCTAGCAAACCATAAAGTTTTTAATGCCTGGGTCTGTCATTTAAAAAAAATAAACAACTTCAAAAATACGTCACGACAATCGTGTGTGTTATTGTTTGGGCTGGTGATTTCGGTGTTAATTTATTGAAAACATGCCGTAAGTAGCGTTTTTTAAGTTTACCCTGAATATAAATGTTTATAAACTATACTTTAAGGAGTAATTTCATGGTAAACGTTAGAACCACTCAAACGGAATATTATCATATTTATCCAAGTACACCAAAAATTTCATTAGTGCTTTTTAAGTGCAAGATTTGCGGTGTATTACTGCATATTATTTGAGATGTTTTTGTTGGTAGTACGGAGGGTATTTATTTAGCAATGCAGAATAATAATTTTTATTTATAAAAACTTGTATTTAAACTGAATGCTTTTCTAATTTGCGAAACCAAATAGCCGCCATTTTGCGGTAGGAGGAGCGCATCGCGTGAGCGGATAAGCATGCCATCGCTCTCGCTACTCGCAACTCGCGATTGCTCTGTTACACACCGAGTCGAGTCACGTTAACGCGACCAACTCATACCATCGTTATTTGCACTACACTCGTCGTCTACACGCGCCTTTCATTATTATGCGAATATGTGCGTCCGTACAGTTATTTTGTGCGGATTTATCCTACTTGTTTTATTTTTTTATGTCTGAGGGACACTGCCACTGCGCCTGTCACCTTGAGACATAATTTGGCTTGTTTAAGATTCTAGTTTGAGATCAGGTCATTAGTGAAGTTGTCTTGTATATTATTTATTAACTTCAGAATTTAATAACCTAACTTTTCTTCTCTACCGTACGTATTATTTTAATTCCTCCTCTTCCTAAAAAGAGTTTTAGAATTTAATAACTGCAGTTATAGTGTTTTTGCCAAAGATGTTACCAGTCCAGGGAGTTTTTCCTGATGCAAATGGGGGTGAAGTGGTGTATCAAAATTTGCATGGGAACGCTTAGTCTGATTTGCTTCAAACTTGATTACTTTAAATGTTGGTTTTTCAAAACAATCATCTAAAAAGAGATAAAGTAGGAAATGTTTGAACAAAAAAATCTTTTCTATACAAGATTGTATTCCTTATTTTTAGAATCCTTAGAATTTGCAAACTTTAATATTTTACATTTATGTTTTGGTAGCATTACAATGCATGTAAAAATATTACGCGCACGAAGGCGTGGGCAACAGCTACTATTCAATATATCTCGATGTTATAACTAAAACATTTATATTCGTATAGTCGATACAAAATATTTAGTAATAGAAGGTCGATATCAGTCTTTTTTTTATAAACATCAAGTGACGGGACGAGCAAGTCGTGCGCCTGATGGTAAGCTACACGCCTGTCCATAACAGTAACAGTGCCACTCAGAGCTTTAATTTGCAAAGATCTGAGGGGCACTGACACTGCTTACCCTGAAACATATTTTACAAGTCCCAAGTGCCTGTAATTTCATCAGTACCCTTATCCTTCTAAACCGGAACACAGTAATAATGGCATTACTGCTTGGCAGAAATAGGTAAGGTGGCAGTACTACCCTGGACGAACTCTTTCACAAGGAACTCTGCTGATTCTATAGTCTAATAATCCATAAGCCTAATAAAGAAATGAGCAGAATGACGACCGATAATAAATCTACACTGTTGTGATGACTACACATATCTTCTGGATTTATTACTTAGTCACTGCTATAACTCATGTGAAAAGATGGAACCAAAACAAACTCCACCATCGTTTCGATAATTCCCTCTCAACCTTCCTATATTGTCTGAAATTAATTAATCTCTTATGAATTGAAATTACGAACAAAGGGCGCACGTTTTTTCAACTTCAAAGGGAACTTCGGAATCATCAAAGGAGCGAAAAAGGAAGACCCTTATTAGTAGCTCCTGATTAAGTTATTTCATCATGGCCAATGCATTGTACGACGTTAGTTAATGTTTGTTTTTTAGAGATTCCCCGGAGAATCCAAATACGTCGTCTAACAAACCCTACTTTGACTTTGTGTTAATGTATTACAAGATTTTATTATTTAAGAATTCAACTTTAAGACGAATCTCCGTTAACAATTTTCGTATTAATAATTGTTTGAAATGAAAAATCGTATTTAAAGTTTTAAACTTAATTAATAAGTGGAGGCGAAGCTGCTAAGCCTTGAACACCGCCGTAAAGTTGCCTGCTTATCGGTATACTACAGGATATGTCATGGAGAGTGCGAGATGGAATTACACGACCTTATTCCGCCTTCCCCTTTCCATTACCGGGAGAATAGACAGCTATGGTGTGAAATTCCCAGCCTGCAGTCTTGTTCCCTGAACGTACAACGTATAACTTGGGCTTTTTCAAGGCGAGAGTGAATAGGCATTATTTTAGTGTGCATGCTCCATCGTCGACCTCATCGTCACTTTGCATCAGGTGAGATGGAGGTCAAATGCGCACTACATTTTTTAAAAAAAAAGAAAACATGCGCCTAACACCAACAGTCAGGGCAAGTGAAATGTCAGGTACTAATCAAACCCACATAATAATGACCTCTAAAATTCTTCGTCGGCCATTGTCAACACCTAACTGCCTCCGTGGTCGAACGGTTACCTTGCCGGACTACCACGCAGAGGTCCCAGGTTTGATTCCTGGGCCGAGAGAAATATTTGTATGGCCCACATTTATTTCTCTTGTGAGTTTGGGTGTAATTTGTTATCTATGTGTGTGTCCATGTCCATAACAAATCAGAAATATCGATTCTTTCATGGGGTTAAGGCTGAAAAAGCTATATGACCGTTTTAGTCAGTTTTATGTTCGAATAAGCCTGCGCAACTGAAAAAGTACCATTAAATGAACGCACTGTACAAAGAAAATTCAAAGGAACTAATTTTTCTTACTTTCGACGCCATCTTGGTTTCATTATTTGATTTTTTGATAATAGATACGAGTGTATCTTCTTACTGATTGGTATCTGTTATCAAAGATTCAAATAAAGTCGCTGATGACTCATTCGTGTCACTAAAGCCGCTCTTAAGATACATGGTTGGAAGGAACTTGGTTTCTGGGACAGGGAGCAATGCACTAAAGTGTTGCTCAGCGATTAGTGTCGAATACTTTAAATTTAAATTGAGGTGTAAAGGGAAACAAGACGATCAATCCCATTTTGAAACCGCGACGGCGTATGGAGGAAGATCAATAATGATGTAAGAAGGGATATGTTTGGGCGTTCGTGAAGGGAATTTTATTGCGGATCGCTCTATGAGAGACATTTTAGAAGAGCGTTGTGGTGCCATTTGTCTCCTTTATCGACGACGATTTCGTCTTAAGGTAGGATAATGCCAGGCCGTATACTGCTGCAAAGACTCGAGCATATATTAGTGATGTGGATGTTTCAATTATTGTTTGGCTGGCGAGGTCACCTGATATTAATCTCATAGAGCATATTTGGGATTTGCTGAAACGAAAATAATATACAGGATTCCGCGCTCGGAATTTTGATGAAGTACGGAATGTAGTAATTGGGGAATGGTAGAATCCTATCTCTAGAAACTAGATAATATTTATCATTGTCTCGAACTCGAAAGCGCGTGGAGGAAACATAAATTATTATAGACTATTTTTTATGTGTTTATAAATTCTTTATTTTAAAACTTCCAGAATTGAATGAGAAGAAGAAAAAAGCTATTAACAGACTTCAAACAAAAGGAGGAGGTTCTCAAATTCGACTGTTGTTTTTTTGTATGTACATATGTTACACGAGTACTGGGCATTTGTGAACCTATGTTAATGATTCTTTTTTTGTTGGAAAGAGGGTACCCCAGTATTCGTCCCTTTCGAAGAAAATATTCCACCTGTAAGGGTGTCAAACTACTGAATGAAATAGGTTTCGCAAATAGATGTAATTCCACAAACTTCTGAGGTTGGCTTTATTTTATAAAAAAGTTGTAATTATGATATCAAGCGACGGAACGAACAAGCATTGCGCCCAGTAGTAAACGACACGTCTATACATAACAGTTGCAGTGCCACTCAAAGCTTTAAATCGCATAGATCTGGGGGCCTACCATAACCTTTTCAAAAACAATCTTAATTTCAGTGTAAGCTTAAATTAAGCTTATTATAATATTACTCATATTCATACCATGACAAATCTGTCAACCAAGTAATGTATTATTGCTAAAGTGATTGAAAGAACGAATGATTTCCCAATATTGTGTATTCCTTACTAAAAATAGGAAAGAAATAACGCTATATTAACTATATAATGCCATCTCCTTTCTTTTTTGATGTTCCGAATCGTCTTATCGTAATATAATGTTTAAGTACTTAGTGTTATTTACATTCAGAGAATTTTAACTGTTAAAAAAAGTATGCAATAATATTATCTATTAAAATTACGTTGTTTTCAATAAATTTTCCGCATTTTCATGAAGAAAAATAAATAAAACAATGTGATTGTTGATAGTTCGTTGTGAATTCGGAATTATAGTCTAGTGTCTATTGTTAGTGTCGCCAAGGAGCACATAGATGTCGCTGTTATAATTTTACTAAATAAACATCGCGTCTTTTTATTTAACGAGAAATTATTTCCTATATACTGTTAAATAAAAAAATAAACAAAATATTGAGGAGATTTATGTAAATAAGTAAGTTCATCATAACTCTTAATCAATACAAATCAATACTTAGAAAATAAATTGGAAAATAATATTATTTCCACTGCATCCGAGTAACTATTTTAAGATTGCTAAATTTGACATAGGAACAATATTACTTTAAAGTCGCGTCATAGTACGAACTGAGTGAATGAATAGTCACAAAGTTGCCAATAAAACATCATAATTTAACATTATAATAAACTTACTTTAAGCGCGTCATAGTACGAAAAGTCAATGTAAGATTAAAGTAATATTGTTTTAAGAGGTTGTGGTACGCCCCCTGAATGGCACTGCCAATGCGATCGTCAGTCTGAGACATAAAGCTGACAAGTATCAGGTGACTGTAGTTTTACTAGTAACCTTCAAAACTGGAACGCAATAATGGTCACATTGATACTTGGTACTTGGTGCAACGGGCTGGTATCCGTAACTCGACAACAAGGCGCCTATTTTGCGTGTAATGGTCGCATTATTGCTTGGCAGAAAAAGGTACGGTGACAGTACGTCCTCGAAAGAACTCTTTCAGAAGGAGTTCTACTGACATTGGAGATACTTTTTTAATGAAATAAGAAGAACAAACTTCATTATCATATATATAATAAAGAAACAAACGAAAACACCCTTTATTTGTAGCTAACTAATAATTTTAAATGCGTTACTTTAGCTTTATATTTGTTTTTTAATATTTTAAATTGCTTTATTTTTCGTTATTTTTACGTTCTGCTAAATTTGCCACTGTATGTATACTTTGAGATTTAGGTCATTTCAGGCCCATTATTCACCAAAAGTGGAGAGGAAAAGATATGTCAAAACAACATGAAATAAAAAAGAACTTTATCCACGTTAACATAATAATTTCGCATTAAACAACATCGTCTGTACTAACCTCCGGTGTCTTTCTTGGCTGGATGTTTGAAATATCTCGTTACATTATACGTCCACGTCTTCACACGTTTTCCATAAATCTACTTCTTTATGCAGATTTCATTATGTAGTTAGAGGCAGCTATTACTGCCAGCAGAGTTGGAAGTGATAATTATCATCAATACTTATCATGATATTTATGGTGAATATTATCAAAATAATAATTTTGATAATTATAGTGTTGATAATTATCTTGCTAATTATAACATTTATTGGCAAATGTCCCATATGTATCCGAACACGATTTGCCACTTCGAAATACGACACTCACCAACTCGAAATCATATTTCTAAAAATTTACAATATTCTTGAGTTGCTTCCTAATTCAAATAAACTTATATGTTGACTATTTAAAACAATTCATTAGTCAAAAATACAGGACACAAAATTTGAGTCAGCATGGATAATTATCATAAGAAATAATATTTTGATAATTTTGAAATCTTGTTACCAAACATTCACATCAGTACGTAATTTAGAAACTTGACATAGACACATGTTACCAAACGCATTCTAAGGAAGTCATCACTTTTATTGAGGCGAAATCGTCTTGAGACGATCAGAAAAAGCCTAATGTTCATGTAACAAGAGAGAAAATTATCTTGTTCGTGTTTTTCTCTCTTATTGCTTATTGTTCATGCGATAAGAGAGAATTTTTTTTCTGGCGTCCGAGAGCCACGGTATCTCTAACGCACGGATGTGTTTTCATCAATCGGTGTTGCCAATTACTAAAATAAACGTCGCCAGATGCCGTTAAAACTGTTTTTACGTTCCATATGAAAATTAACCTTTTATCCTATGATACCCATTATAAGAGAGAGCAAGAACTTTATACCCACAGGCAAAAGAGCTGAATGCTTAGATAAAGTCATGTGAAATGTTAAAAGATTAGACCTAATTAAATACGCGCCAAAAAAATCGCAATAAAATGTCGCTTTTGATGTCATAACATACTTTTATCTAGAGACAAAGTCGCTAAGGCTGCTAACAGACAGACAGTCTTATTTGACAACGCTGTCATCGAACATTAAAAAATATACATGTACAAAAATTTATAAAAATGTATATTTTTTTTTACAAAATTTTCAGGAACATTGTATGTCTCTAAGACGCTTGAGAGCTTAGTCCAATTTTGTGTTAATAAATGTGGTACTCCCTTGTTGTCAACCTTTAAATTGAGAAGCTACCGATCTCCCACTGGGCTTTCACCGCTAAACTAGGTCACATCGCGACTAGCTCCAATAAAACTATCCTAGAACAGTAAATATAACCAATAGCAATTCCAATTACAATCCTATTGGTTTTTGAAAGGACATTCCGCTGTTATCGGGATACGGGACCTTGGCTTCATTTGTCTTTCGAATCGTGAATCTTCGGTGTCCAATTTAATTTGAACTGTCCTCCATTAAAATTTTTACTACTGTACAATCCTTGTACCTATTATCAATTCATATATATATGAGTTACGGGCTGAGTTGTTATGGCCGAACTTTTGAAACATGCTGAGGTATCAGCGACGTAAAAATCCTACAATTAAGATTTTAAAATATTTATTAAGTCGTAAAACCAAGTATAGTTGTAAGGGTGACTGTGATAATCTATTTACCTACTGTAAAATACTTCCTGTGAAAGCAAAAACTAAATATTTGGCTTGTATTTAAAACTATCATACAACTGAATTTAAAATTAATGTAACGAACAAGTATATAGCACTAGGCGAGCCCGTGAAAATAAATATGTATGTCCAAGAGTAAATAACTATTATGGCAAAAGAACAAATAGACATCTCTTGCCAATTTAATAAATTCAATTTTTTTAGAGGCAGAGAATTGTTAAGTAAATTCACATTGAAGAAAAAATATAAACTTATACTTCTTGAAAGCATGTAAATTTAGTAAATAGTACACTGGTTTTGTTTGTACTAGGTATACTATAGTTTTGTGATTGATTGAGTGTAACCTCGCCAACAAACCGCTTTCGCAGTTTGGTGAGATATTGTATTACGTTCTCTTGTGTGACTTGTCTGTATGAAATAAATAAATATACATTCCACTTTTAGGTCCCTTCGGTTTTAGGCCATAGTCTACCACGGTAATTTCGAATAGTTATGTATTCATAATTAAGCTCAGTTGGAAAATGGTTGCTTCTGAATGGAAAGGTCGATGGTTCGAATCCATGGGCATGTGTGTGAATGTAGCTTGGAAAGAAAAGAAAGAATACATATATACTTCTATGTATTATGCATGGGGGAAACGGGTTTACACGCAAACACCGCTTGAATGCTGTTGGTCCTGATCTGTAACCTGCTCATCAGCGAGACAAGCTCTCTTTCGCATGATAGCGCGATCTCCATCTACGTGTCTCAGCGAACATTCATACGACGCGCTACAGAAGCGGGGCAACCCCATCAACGCTTAAAAATCATTAGAAAACCATAGAACTCTGATGGCAATAAGCGATTTCAGGGTACTGTTAAACCTAAAGATAATACTAATATAATAATAATAATTTATTTTCTCCACAAACATAATAGATACACTAGAATCAAAATATGACATACACAGTCAGAGATATTACATCATGTTTGTAAGAGTTTGGTACCTAAACTAAGCAGAAGCTTGTAATAAATAAAACCA
>NW_020653852.1:18061482-18070478 GCF_003589595.1 Hyposmocoma kahamanoa | reverse complement strand
TGTGTGTGTGTGTGTGTGTGTGTGTGTGTGTGTGTGTGTGTGTGTGTGTTGTGTATGTGTGTTGTGTGTATGCATGTGGGTGTGTATGTATGCGTGCGTGTATATGAATGAAATTGCATACTACAAGTTACATGCTGTTCTCATAAAAGCTCGTGAGTTAGCGTGGCGGACTATTCTTCAAAACCTTAGAAGACACCTCTGTCCAGCAGTGAGACGTATAGTGGCTTTAATAAAAAAATAACATATCAGGGTTCTTAAGTTCTTAGTTGCCGTCGGTGAATGACAGAATGGTCTCGGGAACGGCGAGTTCGTGTTCTCTGAATTTTTAAAGCGGAACTCCCTTTGTCATCATGTGTACCCTGTAACAGAATGTGTTTTTAAACCACGTAAGGCAATCTACGTCAAGGTTCTTTACTCAGCTTATTGTAATGTAGATTTTGAAAAGAATTTTATATGACGTCAAAAACGTGTCTTTTTGTGCAACAGCGTAAAACGCGCGTCAGAAGCGTACGAACCGCGTAAGGCGCACTGACTTACTTTAGAAATGGACGTCAAAATGATTTGAATTTCATCAATAAATAAATCAGTGTCAAAATAATCGTTCTCTATTTCGGGCAATGTGCGTCCTCTCTACCCAAAAGCGCGCGATCAAATGTACAACAAAATGGCGGCGCATTATATCTCGAAGCGCGCAAGTGCCGCCCGAGCAACGCGCGTTCAAACCAAAATCTGACAACACGTTTGCCGCGCGCTCGCAAAAGAAGCGCGCGTTTGCACGTGTATACCTAATCTGATCTCTTGATCACTTCAAAACACCAAATATGTACTAGCTTTAGGAGTTGTACATTTTAGAGTAAGATTGTAAAAGCTTGCCCTTTGTTGGCGATGTTTTTAGAAAAAGGGGTTTTAAGGCTCGTTATACAGGCACGGGGAAAAGTGTTCTATTAAGGTTTCATCAACTTGACATCTCCTTTCTGTTTCGTGAAAATATCGATATTAAATTACACATCTCTTTGTTTCTTTGATCAGTGAGCCTAAATTCAAATTGTATAACTCTGTCGTAGTAGAAATGATTGGCCGGGAATAAATGTATTGTATCAGAGTTATAGTTTCAATAACTGACACACGAACTTCCTTGACATATTAATGTATACTTGGGTTCATAATTATATAGATAATAATTTTCATTGATAATTGCATCTATGATGATTATCCATGGTGATTTTAATTACGTCTCTTGTATTATTTACTAATTAACAGTTTTATTACTTGTAAATTATAAAATAATCAACATCTATCCTTTTTAACGGACTTGTAAAAAAGGAGACGGTTCTCAATTCGACTGTTTTTTTAACCGACTTCAAAAAAGGAGGAGGTTCTCAGTTCCACTGTATGCTCTTTTTTTCTTTTTTTTTTGTTTGTATATTACGCGATAACTCCGGTATTTGTGCACCGAATTTCATGATTCTTTTTTGTTCGAAAGGGGGTACTTCCATAGTGGTCCCATTTCATTTTGAAGAAAATCATCCACCTCGAAGGGTGGCTGCTCACGCATGATGATTCATTTTTATAAATATCGCCTAACTTTCATTTAAGAGCAATTACTTTAATGGTTGATTTTACTATTTCTCCAATTCAAGGCGTTTTTCCCTCAATATACGAGTACTTTGAGTAGTGTCGTAGTGAGAACCTATTTTTATTATCTCCAGTGTCAAGTCCTGTATAATGGCGAACTAGGGGATATTTCAATAAAACTTAGCAAATAGACGTAATTCCACGTACTTTTGAGGTCGGTTTTTTTAGTACTCTGTACTGAGATTATTATTTACATTACGCGATAACTTAAATTTGTGAACCGATTTTGATGATTCTTTTGTTGTTAGAAAGAGGGCACCTCAGAGGGTGGTTGTCTATGTGTGTATCCATGGCACCCGCTATATAGGGTTACCCTAGTGCGGGACTATAAAAAAATGGTGTAATTTGCTAACCTATCAAATAAAGATTATTGGAGTTTGAGTTTCAACTTATAAAATGGCTGACCTTTCATGACATTTTGAGGTACTTATTCTTGAAAGTGGCACATAAAAATGTCATATTTATAATTAATAACACAACCATCAACGTAAAATTATAACGAAAATTATCATGATAATTATTACTTCGAAATATACTCAATTTAGTAATACTTAACGTTTAGTTTAATCATACAAAATGTTCGTACGTACTCGACCAAAATATTATAAAAGATTGTTTAAACCCATAAATGCCTAAGTATCCGTATACTTCGGCATGTCACCAATGGCCGGGATACTTGACTTATCCAGAAATAGGACCCGCGACGCCTACGCTCACATCTGACCTTCTTTACCTTTGTCACCCTGCTGTTTTAAATAACCCTTATTTTCATGGAATAGACAGGTTATATGACATTTCGAACTTACTTTAATAATTTAATGGAATTATTTTAATATTTGCCTTTGTAAGTTATTTTTGAAATTGGCTGATTTAAACTAACAAGGTATTATTTTTCAATCGACATCTGTAACATTATCGTAAATTATTTGTCGGAGTTCTAAAACAATAGACAAATACCATCATTTTATTTAACTGCCTCCGTGGCCGAACGGTTTCTATCTCGGACCGCCACGCAGAGGTCTCGGGTTCGATTCATACATATATTTCTCTCGCGAGTTAGGGTGTAATTTGTGATTATCTCTGTGTGTGTCCATCGCACCCGCGATACAGGGTTTCCCTAGTTCGGGGCTATGTTGAGTGTGTGCGTTATTATATATTATTATCACATTTATCGGTTGGCACCAGGCAGTATAACGGAACTTTATGAAAAGATGATAGAGTGATTCCAGATTTATAGAGCGAACGATCTTTGTCACTCATCATACCTTTGTGACATTACGTTGTTTTTTATGTTATTAAGTGACAGCGAACGAGTCGTGCGCTTGGTGGTAAGGGACACTCCAAAGCCGTTTTCACCAGCACCCTTACCAGTAATAATCACATTACCCTTGACAGCAGTAGGTAAAAAAATAAAAGCGCGCAAACACCACACTCATAACCCCGCACTAGGGAAACCCTGTGTCGCGGGTGCCATGGACACACACATAGACAACCACAAATTACTCCCAAATTCGCGAGACAAATAAATGTAGGCCATGCAAATATTTCTACCGGCACGGGAATCAAACCCGGGACCTATGTGTGGCATGGTAACCGTTCGGCCACAGCCACTGAGGCAGTTAAGATGGCAGTACTTCTCTGGACGAACAAAATAAACGTTGTATACTGTTCCTATATACGGGATAAGGCCATAAATAATGGAGATTTAGAATAAGACTATCGGACATACTCGGCTACCTTCGGATTTGTCGAGGGCGGTTTCTGTCGCATAAATGGCACAAAGGTATGAGTGACAAAGTAGCGCTCTACGAAGCCGGAGTCACTCTATCCATGTACTTGTAACGACTCTATAGCTTACATCTATACACTTCGTATCCAAAAACATGTCTTTGTAGTTATTATAAATATTACAAACAAGTTGTTATTTAACTGTCAAATTCCGAAAGGTCAACTACATTATGCTACCCTTAACTTCAGGTAGTCAGGTAAGCTCTCGAAGTACTCCATCGACTTTCTAAATTACCTTCGAGAAACCCGATCGCTGTGTTTAATATTATACAAAAAAATATTAAAAAAAATATTGCATTAATTCATCAAAGCATAATGACAAACATTTCAAAAATAATGGCCGTGTTCATTTACAATCTTGTGTTACGTTTAGGGTAGAAATTGGTAGTGGGTTAAAAGTCAATCAATCCGCCCGGATTCTAACCGGGTTTTTCCCCCAAAGATTTTAACCTGTTTCTTCAGTTTCATTCGCAGTTTCAGCCCAAAATGGTGGGCTGAAACTGGGAATACAAAAAATACAAAAAGTCGTTTCTAGTGCATATGATTTATCGATTTTTTGGTATCGATTTATTTCAATGTGATTTTCAAGCGAATCGATTCAATAGAAAGGCTAATAAGCAAACATTTTGTAATAAATCCCAAAATTTGAACAAAACTCGATTTATAACAAACATTTAGTTGTAAATAGTTATTGTCCCCGATTTAATGCATTAATGGGTTTTAATCTGATTTAAACCCGGCGTTAACAAAGTGCCGGGTCACACCCCTGGTGCTAGCCCATCTCTGGTTTAAGAAAATTATAGAATTCCCGTTTTATAAAAAATCCTGTCTTTACTTACAAATTACAGCTTTGATGATCTCTCTCTTCATCAATGGTCACGCATTCAAAGAATTTTATAAAGACCGAAGCAAGTGAAATCTCTTAGGAGCTTTGTCGGGCGAATACGATGGATGAGGTATCCATGTACCTAACAGCAATATTTTTATGGCTTTGTAAAGATGTGTACAGTTTGACATTATCAGGATGATAATAGAAAACTTTTTCATATTTTATATAGCACCAAGTGACGGGACGACATACCTGTGCACCTGGTGGTAAGCGACACGCCTATCCATAACACTTGCAGTGCCACTCAGAGCTTTAAACCATAAAGCTCTGAGGGGCCCTGCGCGAACTCTTTCACAAGGAGCTCTACTGCAACCGAATTTTTAATGCATCAAAAACTTAAAACTTCCCGCCTATTCATAAAGTGCGCGCTAAAATTATCATTTTTATTATGACCATAGACAATGAAACATTTTAAAAGAAAAGTTCCTTTTTATTTATAGCTAGTGGTAAAACCCATACGTACTTTTTGGCCAACTTGTCAATTTTGGTATGCCAACGAAGAAAACAATTTCATGCGTACTCATCGTGACATGGCTTCAATGAGTGAGTCGGAATTATTTTCGTTCATTCATACAGCGGAAATATTTGTTTACGCCTCACTTTGATGATTGCAAGAAAATGATTATTGAATGGATCATATCTATTTTGAGTAATGAACGAAAATACAATTTTTGTTTTGGTTTATTTTTAAAGTTTGACTCTTTCATTTTAAGTTTAAAAATGTATTTGTGATTGATTTTCCTTTGCTACGCCATTAACGAATTTGTGTGACAAGATAGTAGAGAAAGACTGTGGTCTCTGCCTGTCCCGATGGGAAAAGGACGTGTAGTGTATAAGAGAAGTGCGTAGGCGGGAAAAATCGTGCTGTTACCAATGTTCGGTGATTTATAATTTTGTTATATTTTATTTATTTATATTCAAGATACATTGACCCATACATACATACCTTATAGATTCACATACATAATAATATAATAATACTATTTATTTATTTACACGTATGGATCGTGACGTGTAACGCAACGTGGGTGTCCGGTAACTGTCCTTGGAAACGCCAGTACATGACACCCTTAGCCAAAAGTTCTCCTTCATGAAGGTCGACAGATGTTGAGTTGGTACTCTCACCACAAGAGAATTCACATTGTGGCAGGACACATATATACATATTTTAACTTGTTCGGTGAATAGTGTCTTTTTATTTAACCTCTACAGCTATTGCAATAACATCCGCCATCGGTACCGCATCTGGGTAGTTGCTATACGCAATCGTGTATTGGTTAATTTAAAAAAGTTTACGACGTCATTGTCTGCGCATGAGCTTGTTTATTTTCGTTCAATATGTTTGGAAACTTTATAGATAATGCGGTTGTACCACCACCATACTATATTACTTTATATTATATATTATTATTAGTACTCTAGTAGCAGTAGAGCACCTTGTAGAAAGAGTTCGTACAGGGAAGCCCTGCCACCTTACCTAATTTTGCCGCCAAGCAGTAATGCGATCATTACGGCATTACGGTTTTTATGGGTGCTGGTGAAATAACAAGCACAGGGGAGTTATCAACTTTTATGAATAGGCGCGTCTCTTACTACCAAACGCACAACTTGTTCGTCCCTTCGCTTGGTATCGTTAATAACATCCCAGTTTCGCTATGAGATGGCGAATGAAATGATAAAGAACAAGTGACATTTCCTTGTATATATGACTGAAGCTTCATCTGAAGAAGCCTACTGAACTATTTTGACATTTTAATTTTGTGCCAACAATTAACCCTGGCCTATGCTAGATATACGTTTATTGTCAAAACAACGAAATGACAGAAGGAAATTATATACTTTAAGAAAAAAAACAGTGACCAATGTAATATATTTAAATACTCGTGTTACATAACTCGTTAAACAAAACACAAAAATGCAACAAAAGCTTCAAAGCTAAAGCTAGGATACATTAAATTAAGTAGAAGTAGAGCTACTAATGATAAGTGACCGAGTTGTCAGCGCTTTGGCGCGCAGTATCCGTTAAGTCACAAATGCTCATGATGAAGGATCACGGGCAAAAATTCGACTTAAACACGAGAGTGATCTATTTGTCTCACGGAGTTTTCTAATACGAGTAATAAGCAGTATGTGAAAGAGTACGTCCAGGGAGCTACTGGCACCACTGTTTTTCCAGTGATGCAGTAATGCAGTAGTGTGAACATTATGAACATTACTGCGTCCCGGTTTTGAAGGGCAAGGATGCTGAATGATGAGAAATTATATATTACTTGTTAAGTATATATCTAAGGTCACTGCCCTGCAGAGGTCCCAGGTTCGATTCCCGGGCCGGGAGAAATATTAGTATGACCTACATTTATTTCTCTCGTAGGTTTGGGGTAATTTGTGGTTGTTTATGTGTGTGTCCATGGCACCCGCAACGCAGGGTTTCCCTAGTGCGGGACTATGTTGAGTGTGTGCGTTATTTATAAAAAAAAAAACTACCGGGCGCAGTGTCAGCGCCCCTCAGGTCTTTCCGATTTAAATGTTACGTGTTACGTGTTATGGCTACAACCAGGTACATGATTTATTTCTTCTGTCATTTGATATCATAAAAACGGGAGCTCAAGCTGCTGGTTGCATTCCCCCTTTGTACAGCTTACAAATTAAGCGTGATATGCTATCCCTCGCGTCACAGACGGACTAATAATTTTCTGAATATTTTGCAAAGAGAAAAAGGGCACTAAGACCCTAAGTTTTTCGAAACCGCAGTCATTAACAAATCCATCAACTGTGTTTATCAATAAAAATCACTTGAGTGCACGTCAACGATTATTCTTCGTTTGGGACATAAACATTCCTTAGCACTTAAAGCTACGGATTACGACAGTAATTACGTCCTAATTATTCAAGATGGTTTTAGTATATTTATAGAAAGCTCTTGAATTGCATTTAGATATGTGAATAATTTTCATATCTTATTAGATATTACCAAGTGACGGATGATGAATTTTGAAGGGGATGTAGAAATTCCGATGGTTGGCGGTGCATGCGTAGAGCGGCAGACGGGCAGTAGCGTCTCACTGCGAGTATGGTGGTAGCTTTATCGCAATAGCTTATTCATTTTGAAATGCGTCGGATAAATACCCCGCGCCTGCGTTACTGTTTTTCGACATTTAAGTTTTAATCTGTATAGCTACTATAAGTGCATCGCTCATTGGGCTGAGTCTTTTGGTTTATTGGTAAATCCCAAAAAGTCGCAGGCTATGATTGTGGGAAGTGGATATATGCATAGCATATTGCATCTAGATTCTGTCCCACCTACAGCGTATAATTCCACGCCTATTGCTTATGCTTCTACTGCAACTAACCTTGGCTTGCTTGTAGATTGTAATTTGGTAATTTTGTAATTTTCTATCTTTGCATCCCTTATGATTATTGATTGCTGTAACTTTGAGTTTCATTGGTAAACTTTAAATTTTTTGTGCTGTATACGTACGTACATAAGCTCACGTCCTAGTCCCACAGGAGGGGTAGGCAGAGACCACAGAACGCCACTTTATTCTATCCTGACTGATTTTTTGTTCACACCTTTTTTGTTCTTGTCATTGCCTTTTTGAGAACATCACAGATCTGGTCAATGTAAGTCCTTCTGAGACGTCCTCTTAAAACCCTTCCATCCACATTCGCATCATAAATCTGTTTGGTAATTGTTCTTACAACCATCCGCTCTACATGCCCAAACCACCTCAACATTCCTTTCTCTATTCTATTCGCTACATCTTATTTCAAGCCACATGTTTCACGTATTATTATGTTCTTCATTTTATCACTCAACTTCAATGTATAATGTAATAATTTTTATAATGAACGTATGTATGTGTATAATTTTCTAAGATAGTTTTGTGTTAAGTTGATGATCATCTGTGTGGCCTCCGGCTTAAAATAGGACACCTCTACGCTTCCCGCGAGTGTCATACAAGGCGACTCTGAACCGATTTTCATGATTTTTTTTGTTGGAAAGAGGGTACCTCCGTAGTGGTCCCATTTAATTTTGAAGAAATTCATCCACCTCTAAGGGTGGCTGTTCACGCATGAAGATTCATTTCTAAATAGCGCCTAAATTTTATTATAAGGAGCAATTATTTTAGTGGTTGATTTTGCTATTCTCCAATTCAAGGCGTTTTCCTCTCTCAATATACTTTGAGTAGTGAGAACCGATTTTTATTATCTCCTGTGTCAAGTTCCGTACAGTGGCGAACTAAGGGATGAATCCTGTTACGCGCACTTTTCGGTAACCGATTTCAATAAAACTTGGCAAATACATGTAGTTCCACGTACTTTTGAGGTCGGTTTTTTTAGTACTCTGTACTGAGATTTATAAATCTCGTTTTTCTCTAACTTGCTTTTAATTATACGATTTTCTTTTATAATTCACCCTAATTAAAACTTCAAAAGATATATCTAAATGTGGAACATAATTAACAACCTTCGAAGAATTATATTTTCTTAATATTTTACAAAGTTTTTCGAAAAAATTCCACTGTTGAAATATTTCGGAAAATAACCCAACAGCATTAGCAACGCCATCCTTTCTTTTGCGCAGCGTTATCACCGTTCAGAACGTCTATTTCAATATTTTTATTTTTCTATGAAAGTGATGAATTGATGACTTATTAAATGTCATTTGTTTATGTTTATGTTG
>NW_020653852.1:18030979-18056482 GCF_003589595.1 Hyposmocoma kahamanoa | reverse complement strand
AAACATCTAGAGGCAACTATACAAGTATTTCCTTTAGAATGTCAGGCAGTATGTACTTCGCGGTCCTCATACCGTAAGCAGGGTACGTTATTGACTTGATTTATTGAGTATTGTGAAATTGATCCAATATTATTGACTTATTTGATTTGTTAAATCTGGTGTTAGAGCACACAGGGCATGATGTAAAGTGATCGTCTGAATCGCACCGCATAAACGATTCAAGCTAGAACCAACCAAAAATGAACCTGAACAAATAGTATTTGCTCCGAGCAATCTGAGACCGAAGCCCATTTAAAGACTTCCAGATTGATAATATAAATTCATGTCCAGGAGAAAGACTCAGAAGGCGGGAATGAATTTTAGTTTCCGTTTTCAAAAATCATAAGACCAGAGCTATGCTAAAGTCCGACTGATGAAATCCAATACCGAATCGTAAACTGGAAATTCACGGAATATAAACTTGATTTTATGATGAAAACGGTACAGCATGCGCGTTCCTCATCTTTTCGTTATTCCATTTTCCATTTGCATTCCAATAACCGTAGACAGATTTTAATATTTCACAGAAGCGTCTGATTCTCGTGTTATGTATATTATTTGAATAACTCTTAAGTATGCTTAGTGCTGTACTTACGTTTATCGATGGAAGTCGAAAAAATGTTTTAGAAATATTTTTCACTTCTTATGAAGTATCATAAATATTAACAGGCAACCATAGACAAAAAAACAATATTACATGGATGCTTTTTTTCTTTACTATAGTGAAGCGACATGCTCTTTAGTTCCGATATTTATCGAGCCGACAGAATATGTAACGAAGATTATTGAAGGTGATAAATTTTGATACAGTTTTCTAATAAATTATATTATAATAAATTCTTATTATTTATTATAATGAATCATCGGATTCTTTTCCATATGAACGGGAATCATCACTTGAATCCTTAGTAACATTAATTATTAATTCTTGAGTACACAAATTGTCAAACGCAGCATCACGATCCCAATCAGACAATATCTTCTTTTTTGAACTCGCTCACATTCACAATTAACAAAACTTCTTCACAAGTAAAATCGATTGTTATAAATAAAATCGAATCGGAAACGAATTACATCACTAGTTGATTAGAATTCGAGCTGTCAAAATTAAAATACAATTGGACGGAGTATGTTATCTATATAATTTGGTACATATCTACTTTTATTTTTTATTTATTTTGAACATGTAACAGGCTATGCTTAGTTTATCTAAAGGACAATATACGAAGCAAGGTTATCCGACAGAGAATCAAGGTCATTGCTTGTAGAAGAAGCAAGCTGAAGTGGCAGTGGGTTGACCATATTTGTCGAAAAACCGATAACCGATGGGGCTAGCAAGTTTTTAAGTAAAGACCACGCTCAGAAAATAAATTGAAATAACATGAACTTTAGCAGTCCTCATTTTCACAACTAATAAATATTGATTAATAAGCAGCATTTTAGTCAAGGTATTCTTTTATTATTTTCACAAGTTTATGAATAATTAGCATTTAAGTAGGTAGGTACCATTTTACCAATACAAGTTTATTATATTACCTATAATAATTCAAACATAATTGTAACACTTTTTTGTGTACACATGTAAATAGGTACATTATTAAATTCAAAAATATTTTAGTTGTTAACAGTACCGAATAGATATCTGACAATAAGTGTTGATCCAAAATTTATTAAAATCGGGGGCATACACCACGGGGGCATAATGAACGGACCCCAAAAAATAGTCACCCTATTCAGTAATGACGACGATGTAAAGATACCCTTTCTATTTTACTATAAAATCTGAGATAGGTTCAATACACCTTTATGGTATGGTAGTATAAAGGTCTCTGGGAGAAACACGATATATGCCTCGACGCCAATTGTTGGGCTGGTATATAAGAAGACGTCGTCTGTTATCTATTTCATATTCTTTACCATAACACACTGTTATTGAATAACCGCACTTCAGTATATTGTGTTACGAAGAAAGAATATTATATAACATGTCAAAGCAGCTGGCGTCGAGATATCACAATAATCCCATTTTGCCCTGACTGTTCTCGCACGATCTTGGGATAGGAATACCATTTCTATTCAGCAGTTTCATGGTGTAAAAAAAATTGGAAGAATTTAACAGGTTAGCAACGGTAACAAGAAAACGAATAATAAGTGATATAAAACAATTAATCCATTTTGTTTCCCGAAACACAAGTTCTTGAGTCGTAACTGGACAGAATACGCGCAGATGTAGTTTGTACAATTATGTTTTTAACTGACTTTAAAAAAGGAGGAAGATCTCAATTCGACTTTACTTTTTTACAAAAAGAAAGAAAGACAGAGAGTACCTCAGTGATCCCATTTAAATTTAAAGAAAATATTCCACCTCTAAGGGTGGCGAACTAAAAAACTCCGGTCACCGCTTTCAATAAAACTTAGCAAATAGATTTAATTCCACGACCTATTGAAGTCGGTTTTTTAGTACTCTGTCCACAGCAGTTGTTATGCCACTCAAAGCTTTTAGTCGCAAAGATCTGTCACTCTGAGACACGAGTTTAAACATGTTTAAATTCTAAAATAAATAAAAATCAAATACAAGTCACATGTGCCTGTAATTTCACCAGCACCCTAACCCTGGAATACCGGGACCGAATATAGCTCACAGTACTGGATCCCTGGATTTTTGACAAGGAGCTCTACTGCTGCTTTTAGTTTAATGTGACGTCATATAGATTAAAAACAAAAGTTAAAATATTTGTTTTGTCATAAATGGGAAATAGTATTGACTAAGCATATCCCAAAATTTTCTAAGGGACTGGAACTTGACCGGCGTAAAATCAGCGTGGCAAAAACGTATTTTAATGAAATACAGTTTAATTAATTACCATATTTCAATACAATAATTCCGTACCATTATAAATTAATTACGTAATGTTCACGTACATTCTATCTATACCAGATTTAAATTAAGAGCAGTTATAGCTAAAGCTATCAGCGCAAAAGTGGTGTAACCCGCATTTTTTTTTCTACAATATTACTTTAAATGACACTAAAGTATAACAATTATTTTATATTTGAATGCAATTTTTTTTTTTAATTTTTGAAGGAAATTTAAATTTCCGAGCCGGGAGAAATATTTGTATGGCCTACATTTATTTCCCTCGTGAGTTTAGGTGTAATTTGTGGTTGTTTATGTCCATAGCACCCGCGATACAGGGTTTACCTAGTGCGCGGGCTACATTGAGTGTATGCGTTATTTTATTTATTTATGTTGATTTTTTCTCGAAACGTCAAATTTAAATCTTTTATTATATAGACTCGTATCAATCGTGTTTTATTTTTGGTCCGGTTGATTCCCGTTTGCATTAAAAATATATTAAATAATTATGTAACAAGAAGAGAAGAATGTCATGTGACGAGAAGAGTTTGATTGTGGGGGGATATAAGGGGAGAAGAGGGCCATACCCGCAATACAGGAGCCATTCCTTAGAGCGGGGCTTTTAAAAAAAGGAAATAAATAAACAGTGTCAATAAATATCTACTAAACGAGTGGGCGGTATAAAAAACAATTGCATGACAATGCAATATTTCCTAAAAAATCATTACTCTATGTAGTTGTTATGTCTTTACATTCTTTTACGCGTCGTTGGTTACAAAAACTAACATATGTATAACTGTCAAAGTTGACCATTGAAAATTAGACCCTTCCTTCATTAATATAGTGTTAGAAATCGCAATTTTGGAATATGACAGTTTGTGTATTTAACGCGAGCGTTTCTACGTCACAGATAGTTGGCAAGACTCCTGAGAACAGCTGATCGTATTTTTGATGAAAACTATCTTTCCAGAGTTTCAGTTATTGCCGCGAATTGAGATCAAACGGTCGTCCGTTTGCAAGATTTTTTTTTAAATAAACTAATTGTGCAGTCATTTTTGTTGAGAATGTTCGATTTTGAATGTGAGTGATCTCGTGTTCGTTATGCTTCTGCTTTGATTCTCTTCGGGAGTTTGTGTCCAGAGTTGTGAAGAACTTTGCGAACTATTCCAGGTTACAAACTACTTATGAACCAAATCTTGTTCTAAGTTCGTTGAACCGGTTTGGCGTGAATAAATAACAACCATACATCTTAACTCAGTCATTAATAAAATATTACCGGTAATTTAAAAATATTGAGTAAAAACTTAATGTAAATATCTCTCTCTAATACGAACAGTTCTCATGTTAGGAAAGTTTCCTCGTTTCGTAATAATAATAATCAAATTCATCATATCAGCCGGTAGACGTCCACTGCTGAACATAAGCCTCCCCAAAGATTTCGAGACTAGCCGGCCGGAGGCGACGTGCATTCATTGGTTACCCGCCGCCTTTACCAGGTCATCCATCCATCTAGTAGGAGGCCGTCTCAATGAATGTCTTCCGATTGCCTTCATTCGAGAACCTTTCCACCCCAACTGTCGTCAGTTCTACGATATGTCCTATATGTCCTATATGTGTATTTTAAGAAGGTTGAACATTAGCGCCCGTATTAGTTTTAAATAAAACTGTGTAACAGTCTCCTCCTTTAATATTATGCCCACGCAGCACAGTTTGACATTATTCAAATATCGCACCTTTTATATGACACACACATCACATCTTCAAAATGATAACTTTTCAGGAGAGAGGATTAAAGATTCTGCGAACGAAATTTTGCCTATAACTTTTTATGCTTAAATTGGAAAGTTACGTAATAAAAGCATTTTTGACGTAATAAAAAAAAGCATTTATTTACTAGATAAAATATTTACAGTATCCGGTATTGGGGCTACTTGTAAGTAAAAATTACTTGTGTTAGATGGTTAGAAGCATAGATATAGGAAAGAAGCCCCACTCTTTCAAGTTACATGTTTTTTTATCAGTAAATAAAGAATTACAAATTAAACAACAACAATTGAAGTGTGATGCGTGAGTGCGTGTGGGTGTGCGCGTGTGTAATGGACACAAATTGAAAATAGAATTATTTTTTTCGGCTATACATTTTCTAAATTGTCTCCGGCCTGGGTGTTCGGGCTAGTGCACCGGAGTGAATTCCGTTACTCTGACATTCATAGTACAGGAAATTCTCCAGTTTGAGATTAAATTGTGGTTTTCTGGTATATGTTATTATTGTATTATTAAATAAATAAGTTATTATTTTAGGACTGTAGTTTCCAACGCAAATGTAAACTGGTTTGCGGCTTTACATATCTTTATACTACAAAGTTTCCAAGATGAAAGAATAACTAAACTTAATAAATCGTTTTAACGAGTTCTTCGGTTTTCGCGATTGTTACACATAGGAAATAAAACTATTTTTGCGGAATTAAATCACGTATATTTCGGGCCCTTTACAGGTCCCATGGTAACGGTTGACGCTGAAATCATTTTAAGTCATATATTTCATTCTATTTAAACCGACTTAAAAAAATGGAAGTTATTTTTTATGTTCTTGTGTGTGTGTTACGCGATTACTTGGACATTTGTCAATTGATCTCGATGATTCTCTTGTTGTTGAAAAATGGGTACATTAATAATGGATTCCATTCAGATTTGAGGAAAATATTCCACCTCGAAGGGTAGCAAATTAGTCGAAGAATAGTTATTATATTGTAGCGCAGTAGAGCTCCTTGTGAAAGAATATGTCCAAGGAAGTACAAATGGTGAAATATCCATTTTAAATAGACAAAAATAGAGCACAATATTTTCTTTCAAAAACAGTTAAAATTAATTAACGTGTTCGATCGTAACCTACCCTAACGATACCTAGCTGAAATATCATTAAACAAATTTCGATATTCTAAATCTGGGTTATGGTTTTTTATGATATCTCAAAAAATATATATTTTGTCACTTATCGTATTTTAGTTAACAAACGGCAGTACTGCCACTTCGCATGTTTATGCCGCCAAGTAGTAATGTGAAATTACAGACACATAGGACTTGTCAACTTATGTCTCAGGGTGCTGGGAGATTGCCACTGCAGCCCCTCAGATCTTTGAGATTTAAACCTCTGAATGAGATTGCAACTAGCATGGACAGGCGTGTCACTTACCACCGGACGCATGACTTGCTCGTCCCGTCAATTGGTGTTGTTCTTTTTAGTACAGTAATATAGAGCTGTAAATAAGAAATTACTAACGAGGGTCTATTAGAACCCCGTAGCCAAAGGTTGAGGGCTTTAATAAATCGAGTTTTGTATTTTTCATCACAATTGCGAGGAAATGAATAGAATATGAATATGGTTCACAATACAACAATTGTGGATTTGGCAAGTGGCGGGTTTTTTGCTTTATTTTAACCGTCCGTAGATAATACAACTCGAATTAAAATGTTGTAAAACGCAAACACTTTGTATAATTGTAAAAAAAAATTTGCTAAATTTTTATACATAAAATAAATTCTTAATAATAAGTATTTAAGTAGAACGTGTGTGTTTCCATTGCAATTAAATTTCTGTTTAGATAACATTTTACATTTTAAGCGAATTTTTTAATTTTGAACTTAAGTAACCTCCTTATTTGGACTTGAACCTCACCTACGTAAGGAAATATGTCATGCTACTAATGAAAAAATACTCCTTACCGACCACGACTGTAATGGAAAGAAAAAAGGCCCATGGGTTTTACTTAGGGCATTCTATTCAAGTTAGCCACCATGCAGTCATACCATTTACGAGCAAGTGTGATGAAAAAAAATCAAGTGTAGTAGTAAAAACAACATTATGATATTCATATAATAAATATTAAATGTTAAGTGTCAAACTTGATGTGCTCTTAACCTTATACATTAAAAACTCATTTGTGTTTATTAAACTGGCTTTAACTCTCTTTCTTCCCTGAAGAAACGTCGAAAGGTATAAGCGCCGTGCTTCAGAGTAAAAAATGAACTTCTCAATGAAAACATTCTTTGACCTGACTCATCATGAATGGCCGATTTCAATGAACAACATCCAAGAACACAAGTATGACGTTGTTGTCTTTCGCCAACACTTGAAAGATTAGCTGGAGTTGGCATGTAGGAGGACAGTCGTGTTACCAACTGTATTTGTAAGTGCGTGATGGACGTATGACACCGGTGTGACGTAGAAGAACCCACGTTTTTCATTTTCTACGACTTTGGCTGCCTTTCCACCAGAGTGTGCGAGATAGCGAGGCGGTGCGAAGATGTGTAGCGGCGCTTTGAAACGGTGTGATGTTTTCCACCAAAGCTGTACGATGTAGCTAGCCAGTGAGAGGATGTGCATCGGCGCGATGCGAGGATGCATTACGGACTCTTTTCAGCTCTGCGCGGGCGGGGTACGGTGTGGTGGGGTGAGCGGGGGCGATGTGTCAGTGTCAGTTACTGTCATACTTTCAATAGCTCTACTTTCCTATCCCGTTTGGCACACATTCCTCGCCCGCATCACTCGCACACATCTGTCGCACACATCTTTCGCCATTTTTAACCGACTTAAAAAAAGGAGGAGGTTCTCAATTCGACTGTATGTTCTTTTTTCTTTTTTTTTGTATGTATGTTACGCGATAACTCCGGTATTTGTGAACCGTTTTTAATGATTCTTTTTTTGTTGGAAAGGGTGTACTTCCATAGTGGTCCTTTTTCATTTTGAAGAAAATCGTCCACCTCGAAGGGTGGCTGTTCACGCATGAAGATTATAGATATTATTATTATATTATTATTAATAGCGCCTAACTTTAATTTAGGAGCAATTACTTTAATGGTTGATTTTGCTATTTCTCCAATTCAAGGCGTTTTTCTCTCAATATACTTTGAGTAGTGAGAACCGATTTTTATTATCCAGTGTCAAGTCCTGTATAGTGGCGAACTAGGGGATATTTCAATAAGACTTAACAAATAGACGTAATTCCATGTACTTTTGAGGTCGGTTTTTTTTATGTATGTACAAATGAAGTAATCCTATTGGTAGATTTTTTCCTCGCTACGTCGCACATCTCTGGTGGAAAGGCAGCTTTAAGGGTGTCAGTGGCTTATCTACAAATAATAATAATAATATCGCGTTTTTTTTAACTAAACCAACGAACGTTACGGGCTGTTTACAGGTCCCATCACAGAAATCTAAATAATAATAATAATATTAACAAGTATTTACTTGTCGACTTATAAACTATGTTAGTAAGTGAATACATTAATTACTTTATATTATATTTGTCTATTTATATTTACATTTACTTGGCAGCACCACATGCAGCGCGTTGGAGCGTTCATTGAACGGACCGTCAACTCTGTCCGCTACTATGCTCAGGAGGCTGTTGGTGCTGGCGCGCACCCGCTGCATTAGGGAGGCCTGTCGCTTTCTCATTATGGATTGGAAACCATCCGTATGTGCTTCTTAGGCTGAATGATTTGGTATTTTGCACACATAGGGCGCTGTGTGCTTTTTGAGCAAATGCCTAATGTAAACGATTGGCATTCACTTCCACTGTATACCTCGCAAATCTACGGTTCAACATTTCGATGCCTTACTTTCTCAAACTCGTATCTTATAAAGAGTGATTGTTCAAGAGATGGCAAAACTTTCTATTTATTTTAAATTTCTTTTCAAGGTTATTAATTTGGATGCGTTACTTTAAGAATAGGTACAAGCCAGTGTGTGAATATGAAGGAAATGTATATACAATGAATGTTTTGCATTTGAGTTACATAAAGTAACTGTACTTACTGCTTTAGATTACGAGTTTGTGAAAGTAAATCGACGATATTACTCCTTGAAAGGGTTGTAACCCTAACTAGCCGTGAACAGGTTCACGGCAATGAAATGGGAAACTTCCGGTCCACAAAATTTATTAAAAAAGTAAAGTTTAAAGAAAGGCCCTAAATGGGCCGAGAAACTGAATTACAGAAATAGATACATGAAGGGTGTAGACTTATAAATTATTACACATGATTAGCTTATTAACAGCTCTGAATGTTGTGGCGGTCGAGCTGGGAATGACCGTGGTACGAAAACAAAATGAGAAAGTGAAGGAAGATGGAACAGTTCAAATTTAAAATTTAAATACAAGTAAAATAAAAAAATGATAAGATACAAGAGGAGAGAGGCGATACAAAGAGGTGAGATGACGGTGTAAGGAGGTCACACCGTCACATCCTTACAGCCAGCGCCCTGCGTTCTCTCTCTATATCCACGTCATCTTTTAGCGACTCGGTGACCCAGTGCCACAAGTATTTAAATTCCAAGACTGTTTTAAGAGGAGGAAATATCCTATTTATTAAGATTTCTGTGAGATTTCCATAGTCACGGGTGTCACAAGTGACCATGACATCAGTAAAGTGTCTGAAACGTTGATTTGTTTGAAAAACAAAATAGTTTCAATTCCTACGGGTTTATCGTATCGAGAAAACGGCCATAGATTAACTGGACCAAAACTTAAACAATAAAAAGAGATCGTGCCAACAAATGCGATTCTAAATACTATTTTCGTCTGTCAACAGTTTCGATCAGGGTAATTTTAGATACCAGGGATGAGTGCCATTTTCCTGCATATATACTGTGTGCCGTTCTTTTACTAATTGAATTGGGTTTAGAATTGAATATATAAATCGAGTATCAGGAATAGAGACGAAATAAGGACAATCCATCCCTTGCAACTCATCAGGCGAATAGACCTAATATCACTTTTAAATATCAACTCTCGTTTGCGCTGACACCACAAATTAGAACGCTGAAATAGTACAACGCCAACAACTGACCTGTGAGTACGTCTCCGTATATTCCAAAAATATTCTGCATTTATTGTAAAAAAGATAACATCTCTAACAATATGGGACTCTTCCATTCGGTGGTGTGGGAAAACATCTAATTACAAAACGAACGGAATCACATTTCATCGGTAATTAATTATGTAATTTTTCATATTTCATCCATTATAGCAAAGCTCAAGTTAAAGTGGTCGACTTGAAGTGAAACAATTGACGACACCCGTCTATTGTTTCGGGTGCGGACTGGCCAATCGGAGCGCAATTGTCACCGTAATGATTTGGCAGAATAATTTTCAAACAAATTAAATGACATTTCGTTTATATTTCTGATTATATACTCGATATCGCCGTAATAATGTGTTCTTGTTGGATGTAATGAAACCTAATTTAAAAATACCTACGTGTATGTAAAGTTACGTAAACGAAAGAAATATCATGTGACTTCTGTCAGATTCAAAATGTGGAATAGGTGAAATCAAAAATAAACTGTAAGTACGTTTCTAATTTCTGAATAAAATATTAATAAAATTACTTCTCGGACGTATTATGTTTCAGTTCTCACTAAAGAGGGGGTTTTAGTAGCAGTAGAGCTTCTTGTGAAAGTATTCCTCCAGGAAAGTACTGCCACCTTACCTATTTCTGCCGCCAAGCAGTAGTGTGAGCATTACTTACTATATTCCGGTTTTGATGGGTGAAATTACAAGCACATGGGACTTGTCAACTTATATATCTGGGTGGCAGGCGCAGGGAAATTGTCTCTAATATAAAAGATATAAATAGTAATCATTTATTTAAACTTAAGCTAATGTCGTGGCTGAGAGATAAAAAAATTGTACTCTGTTACAGACTCTTTTCATGTAAAGCTCTTCAAATTTGACTGTAAATATATATTTTTTATTTATTTATTCATGGAAAACCAACAGCTTGCTTCTTACATTTAATAAAATCAGAAACATAAACATAAAAGCAATTACAGGTTCCCGCCTACAGCTTCAAACAAATTATACACGAACATTAAACAAACGAACAATAAACAGTATTTCTTAACATCATGCACTTACATAAATATAACAACCCAATACCTGCGCTAATCACAAATTATTTAATAAACTTAGATAAATAGTGAGTTTACGCTTTAGCGCGTCAACATTACAATTGAATATGTCAACTTCCAGGTCATGATTGCTCAGCACACTAACCAAGCTCTTGCTAGCTCTACATAGACAACTATTTTGTCTGTAGTTAGTCCTCGCTAAGGGATCTGCAATAGGGTGATAGTGTCTCATAGAATGAGTAGGTACAATAAACGAAATATCGCCCAATAATCAAGGCAGTCAACATTACCATTTATAATGTTTGGAATATACGTAATATCAAAGATTTTTCGGCGAATATTTAGAGGTAATAGATTCAGATCCTTACAGAGACGTGGGCAGTCGCATGAATTATAAGACTTACTAATTTTACGTTACGCATTATGAATACCAGAGACTTAGTAACCTTGGAGGTAACATCATCAATATGAGCATCAAAGATCAGCTTTGAGTCATGAATGACACCCAGATCACATGACTGTCTTTCGTTCTAGACAACGATTTTCCAAACATAAGAAGTAAAAATAGTTTTGACCTTGCGTGAAAAAGTCACTAAAAAATATTTGGAGGGGTTAAGATCCAATTTATTGTTCAGACGGTAGGCATCCAGCCGCGATAGATCACACTGCAGAGCAATAGTATCATCAACAGAAGTGATTTTGATATAAATTTTCATGTCATCAGCAAAGTGAGTAAATTGGAAATGCGGAAGCAATTACTAATGTCATTAACAAATATATTGAAAAGGAGTGGCTCTAACAATGAACCTTGAGGAACACCGCTGGGTATCGTAACCCAACTGGATATATAATTATTTACTATCACTGTCTGAGATCTGTTGCTTATGTATGAAGAAAACCAATTGATTTGACCTACAATGACATGAATTTATTATATTATTATTTTTTATTTTTTTATTTTTACTTCAGCATGATATGACAATAGCTTACAACTACTTATAACATGTATAATTAATAACATTATTAGAATTAGCTTCAGATTTATAAAAATTGTAAAAAAAAGAAAAAGATTTGTAATGTAATAAAATTTGTTTGCAAGTTTTGGTAAAATATGAAAACTGTTACAATATACCACTTTTTGTAAAACATACCGTATGCAAATAAATATCAATCATTCAATCAAACAAATCTTTGCGATTTAAAGCTCTGAGTACGGCACTACAACTGCTATTTACAGGCATGTCGGTTACAACCGGTCTCACGACTTGTTCGTCCCGTCACTTGGTATTATAACAAATCACGTAGTATTATTTTGCTTTTTTTGTCTTTTTTTAAGAAACTACTGCCACCTTACCTATTTTTGCCGTCAAGCAGTAATGTGAGCATTACACCGTACCGGTTTTGAAGGATAAATCCCGCACGGTGCTGAAGGTTTTTTATTTTTTTATTAGTACTTCAAGTGGTACACAACTTCTGAAAAACGTATGATAACCGCTCACGCGATGCGCTCCTCCTACCGCAAAATGGCGGCTATTTGGTTTCGCAAATTAGAAAAGCATTCAGTTTAAATACAAATTTTTATAAATAAGAATTATTATTCTGCGTTGCTAAATAAATACCCTCCGTACTACCAACAAAAACATCTCAAATAAAATGCAGTAATACACCGCAAATCCTGCACTTAAAAATCACTAATGAAATGTTTGGTGTACTTGGATAAATATGATAATATTTCGTTTGAGTGGTTCTAACGTTTACCATAAAATTACTCCTAAAAGTATAGTTTATAAACATTTATATTCAGGGTAAACTTAAAAAACGCTACTTACGGTTTGTTTTCAATAAATAGACTCTGAAATCACCAGCCCAAACAGTAACACACACGATTGTCGTGACGTATTTTTGAAGTTTTTTATTTTTTATTAAATCATAATAATATATATATATATTCTTTATTTTATCTAAAATTTTAATAATAATAGTAATAATAATAATAACGCACACACTCAACATAGCCCCGCACTAGGGAAACCCTGTGTCGCGGGTGCCATGGACACACACATAGACAACCACAAATTACACCCAAACTCACGAGAGAAATAAATGTAGGCCATACACATATTTCTCCCGGCCTGGGAATCGAACCCAGGACCTCTGCATGGCAGTCCGGCATGGTAACCGTTCGGCCACTGAGGCAGTTAAATGACAGACCCAGGCATTAAAAACTTATGGTTTGCTAGAGTAGTTACCGAAATAACAATTAATATTAGTTCTTTTACCTGTTACAACTTCGATATCCGATAAATCGGTATAAAATCATCACGGCACCTCTAGGTGTGGTATGCGTCTACGGCTGCATGTATCGCGTGAGCGGATAAGGACTTTCATATTACCAGCATTGGGCCAGAGTGATGGGATATGGCTTTATTCTATAATACCGAGTGATGGGATGAACAAGTCGAGCGCCTGATGAGCAACACGCCTGTCCACAGCAGTTGCAGAGAAGAGGAAAATTAAGTTACAGTAAATTTACACTTACTTTTCGATGCCTTACTTTCTCAAACTTGTATCTTATAAAGAGTGATTTTTCAGGACATGGCAAAACTTTCTATTTATTATAAATTTCTTATCAAGGGGTTAATTTGAATGCATTACTTTAAGAATAGGTAAAAGCCGGTGTGTGAATATGAAGGAAATGTGACGTGAAATCAACGTGTAAAGTTTGTATACATAATACATTTTGTGCATTTCAGTCATTTTTAACCGACTTCAAAAAAGGAGGAGGTTCTCAATTCGACTGTATGTTCTTTTTTTTGTATGTATGTTACGCGATAACTCCGGTATTTCTGAACCGATTTTCATGATTCTTTTTTTGTTGGAAAGAGGGTACTTCCATAGCGGTCCCATTTCATTTTGAAGAAAATCATCCACCTCGAAGGGTGGCTGTTCACGCATGAAGATTCATTTTTATAAATAGCGCCTAACTTTAATTTAGGAGCAATTACTTTAATGGTTGATTTTGCTATTTCTCCAATTCAAGGCGTTTTTCTCTGAATATACTTTGAGTAGTGAGAACCGATTTTTATTATCTCCATTGTCAAGTCCTGTATAGTGGCGAACTAGGGGATATTTCAATAAAACTTAGCAAATAGACGTAATTCCACGTACTTTTGAGGTCGGTTGTTTTTAGTACTCTGTACTAAGATTATGTGATTTAAGATACGAGTTTGAATAAGTAAGGTGATATTTTGACAGTTACAATAAACAAAACTAAGTATAAATTTTGATACAAAGATAAAACAAACAAGATAGATAGATAAAAACTTTTTTCACTTCCATGGCAGCTTATTTACATAGAATCCACTAAGACTTACACCATAATTATTATTATATAGAACCACTCAAAAATAATAAATTTTTATAACAAAATGAACGTGTAACTGAACATATAACTAATTAAAGTAAATAGTTTTGGAAGTCATGGCAGCGAAAGGGCGCTGGCTCCGCATAAATGCCGCATTTTCCCACGACTCTGGTATTCTACCAGAACCGTCTTAAAAGAGTCGCCACTCATCATCTCAGACAGGCTTCATCGTAAATTTAATGAAGAATATTATAATTATTTTTTTATTAACAAAGATATCTTCCTTCAATACGGCTGTATACGACTATTCGCAAAACCGTAGCTATCGCTCTCACAACTGAGCTACAAAACCCTTAGTATTTCCCTCGTATATACACACTGAAACCGACAACGTTTAATGTTTAAATTTTTAAATATGACCTCGTAGAGTCGAGACGTGGATCTGTGATTTTATTATGAGATACCTATGGAATGTAACAACCAAAGCATATAAACGTTTGCGGTTCAGTATCGATACAATAGAATCTAAAACATTTATTGTAACGCTTTCACGCAAAAATACATGGACAGAGAAAAAAAACAAAGCCAAAGTAAAACAAAAGACAGAAAACGAGGCAAACATATAAAATTTTAAACAGTCAACACAATTTGAATTATTGACGCGTGTGCGACTGTGGTGTGTGCAGAAGGATCCACTCAACTGATGCCACAGCCAAGTTTACAAGAATACAAGATATTTATTCGCTGAAAAATGTAGTTAACAATACGGGTCTTATAGCATAAACAAACAACAACAATAGGAATTTAATCAAAATGTAGATAATCAAAATATAACTATTGTATAAAATTTGGTTTTTCAACGACTTTTTAGCTGTAGCGCCATCTATGAGAAATCTATAAATGTATTTCGTCACCCACTTAGATACCTTTACAGCTACCAATCCCGGCTAGAGATGTCGCTGGTGATGAGGTCCGCTGGTTCGTTCCGTATGCTAGAAGACGTCGGTTCGTATCCGGCCGGATCGAAGGAAATTTTTCTGAGTGTTCGATCTTTGTATTAATAATTATAACAAACTAGTGGAGTAATTTCACATAAAATAATTTAATATCAATTCAATAAGTATAATAGTTAAATTTTGTTACATTTTGTTATCAAACAAAAAAAAATCATCAATATTTTAGTGGCATTGAGTAACTAACAAATTAATGCAATTTTATTATAAAATATCTACAATTTAATTTTTTCACAGCATCCACTAATTTATTAAATAATTTGGGTGCTAATACGTACATCGTTCTACTGCCAAATTCCAAATTAGGACGTTGTTTAGGCCGTATTTCTACTTTATTCCTTGTATTTCTGGGACCTCTAGTTTTGAATGTATTAAAGTTGCCTAGATTTTGTTTCACATAAACACAGACCTCATAAATATACGTCGATGGTAGGGTTAATATCTTCAGTTTCCTAAAGTAAGGTACACAACTCTCTCGCTGAGGCTGTGACGCTAGATTTCAGTGAATTCTTAACGCTATCCTTTTACGCAGGCTCTCTTCAGCCTCTTCAATCTGGAATACAACAATACTGCAGTGCAAAAGACATAGACAAAGCTTTAGTTTTTTTTTTATTACACCAAGTAACGAAGAAGTCATGCGCCTGGTTGTAAGCTACACGCTTATCCATAACAGTTGCAGTGCCACTTTAGAGCTTTAAATCGCAAAGACACTGCCACTGTCACCCTGAGACAAGTCGACCAGTCCCATGAGCCTGCAATGTCACCGGCACCCTTACCTTTGCTTACATTACTGCTTGGCGGCAGTTATAGGTAAGGTGGGAGTACTTCCCTGGACGAACTCTTTCACAAGGAGCTCTGTTGCTACTAAAGTGCTACTGCTACTTGAAAATTGCTATTTTTTTGCATCCCATGGACGTGGTGTGAATTTCTCCAAGTATCTACACACGATACACTGCTGAACAACGGTTGTGGCATTAGTGTTTTTCATATTTAGGGCAACCAGATTGTTTACACACAAAGATGTTTTCACTTCTGTGGTAATAATAACTGTTTTATGACCGTCAAAAATCAACACTGAAAAATTGTTATATTTACTGCTTCTAAAAATATTGTTGCTTGTTTTTTGAATGTTTTATTACTGGTGTGGGTAGGTCAAGGATTAGAAGTGTTGAAAAACCGGCTATTAAAAAAACACATTACAAATTTCGTGGGCTAATTCCAAAATTAAAACTTCATATTAAGACGATGTGAATGGCCATTTTGAATTTCTCTTCTTATCTCGTGATAATATAACCATGCAATTGGTCTATTTCAATTTCCTACAGTACTATTATATTGATCAGGTTGAATTTTAAATACAAATTCGCTTAAAAAATCATACAAGTTATCCTATTAGCCGATTGTTTCTTTGTATTGGAATAACAACAACATCAACTTATGTGTACGTCCCACTGCTGGGTACGGGGCTCCTCTCAGGCGACGGTTAAGGCCGTAGGCTGGGTAATGACGCTAATATAGGTTGTGGACTTCACATGTTTTCAAAGGGTTATGAACCTTCTTCGACATGTAGGTTTTCGTCCACCTAATGGTAAAAAAAGCAAAAGCTAATGGTAAATTTCAAATTAGATTACGACCTCTGCTTAAGAGGCAGTAGGTCGAACCATTCGATTCTACCTGTCAGACAACTAACACACACTAAGGGTCGTACTCTAGAACTCTCCTCAATGCTCAAGTCAGGATTTGAGTATGGTTTAAAGCACTCGAAATCACCTTTTGTGATACCAAATGACGGGTGACAAGTCGTGCTGTGCGCCTTGTGATAAGCGACGCGTCTGTCCGTAGAAATTGAAGTGCTACTCAGAGCTTTAAATCGCAAAGATGTGAGGGGCACTGAAACTGCGCCCGTTACCATGGACATAAATTGACAAGTTCCTTGTGCTAGTAAGTACCTTATGCAGTAATTCTCACATTAATGCTTGGCAAAAAAACCTCTGATACTTCCCAGGTCGAATTCTTTCACAAGGAGCACTTTATTTTTCTTTATTTGGTTCACAGAATTGAACGTCACAAAATAAATTACATAAAAATAAACAAAAGTCATTTTAACATGTCGGAACATGTACATCCTTCTCGCTTTGAACACAGCATGCTAAACTTAGAATAATACCGCATAGAAACCTAGTCCGCACACGCAAAGTGAGGCAAATTGAAGCGCGCCAAAAGGGCCTACACGAGCGGGCGGGCCTTCAGTGCTCAAGGTCAACTTGCAACGCGAACAGCTCCATAATTTAGCTAAAAATGACGAAATGTGCTGTAAATGAGTGTAAAAATACGTCAGACAAACATAAAATAGATACTAACGTCACATACCACAAGGAACTAACGCGTTTCAACTTGTATTTTTATATAAATATTCACTAAAACCGAAAATTAACCTACTACTAAAACTAGCCTACACGAATTTGATTTTTGCCTCACTTGTGATAGTTCGTTTGATATGAAATATCATTCTATGCGTTATTATTCTAAGATGCTAAACATATTGATCTTGATGAAGGAAAGTAAAGTAATAAAAAACTGTTGGTGGATACTACCAAAAATTTGTTATAACTATTAATACAAAGATCGAACACTCAGAAAAAAATTCTTCGTTCTCGACGTCTTTTAGCAAACCGTGTCAGACGCTATGTTAACTAGGCCACGGAACGAACCAGCGGACCTCACGAATTTTTCTATGTGCTTGTTTGTTGGATCTTTGTATTTGGTTTTCAACGACTTTTAGCCGTAGCGCCATCTATGAGAAATCTATGAAAGCATTTCGTGAACCAGTTAGATACCTTTACAGCTACCAGCCTAGATATGTCGCTATTAAGTTGTAATTAAATATTTTATTGGATGTTACGATGTTTCACCACAATGATATTCAATTATTTTTTATAAAATTACTCCACTAGTTTGTTATAATTATTAATACAAAGATCGAACAATCAGAAAAATTAATTAAATTGACTTTGAGGTAACCTATCACAAACTCATTTTTTTTTTTCGAAATAACGCTTACTAGAATTTTCATTAGACCGAAAACCGAATTATTACGAAACCGTTGTTCTTTAAGGATATTTTGGATGTTTATCGCAAAGACACGATTAGGTTCGGTCAGGTTAGGTTTAAAAGAAAAAACATTTTCCTCTCAAAATTACTTTCGAGGTTATGAAATTTCGACCAAACGTTATTTCTGGAAAATGTCATTTCGGCCTACTGATAGGTAACCTGACTTGGAATTTTTTATAGCTCTATTGCTACTTAAATTGTTTTAGGAGGTTGTTTAAATTTTATTTAATTTAAAACATCTTATTAGTTTCTTCTAATTCTGTTCCTTGCCAAACGATATTCAAAACGATAAACTGTGAAATTACGTAGACTCATAATTGTCTCATATTTTAAACTGTATTTAGCGGTTAATTAAAATCCTTTGTTGTTGCAGGTGCGGCCAATCTACGGCATAAATAATCATTATAATGAACGGGCAATCGCGATTCACGACTCTAATACAAAATTTAGCTAAATTATAATTAAATAAGTGTCAAAGTGTATATTATAAATTAACACAAAGTGTATATAAATGAGTTTTGATAAAAATAATATTACGCTTTTAAAATATATTATTAGTTAGTTACAAAAAAGTGAATTTGAACTAAAATATTTATTTCAAAATTAGTAAATATTATATACCCAATATAAAAAAGTGCATAACGTAAAAAATATAAAATTATTGTGTGTGGTTTATGGTATCGATAAAGTATAAATATTTACAAATAAAAAAAAGATTAATTAGTAATTTATAAAATGACGACGTGCTAAGAATCGTCATAAAACCTTAAAATATTGTGGAAAATTCAAAATGTCGACTCGTACGGGGCAGCGGGGGACATCAGTTGCTACCAGTCAGAGGAAACATCGGTCCAGGTCCACCACCAGATATGACTTGGAGAAGAAGCCGAAAAAAAAGGACCTCAGAACTTCTGGCACGACCAGTCTGGTCTCCATCCCTAACAGCATCAAGCTGACGATGCTTAACAGTGGCCTCATTTCTTTTGGTGAGTCATTTTATTATTTACTTGTTCAAGAGCATAATCCTACCACGTTGATTTTCATTCAAATTATATGTATAAAATACCACAATAATAAAAAAAAATATTTCAGCTGATGTAGCTGAAATAATAATTTTTCAAAATATCACACTCTCAATAAAAAAAAGTGAATTTAGGGAAAACTGACACGATGAAAAAGAACGTCATAAACTTTATTTGATAGGAAATAATAATATTATTATTTTTGGTTTTGTACATATTTTTTGCTTAATAATTTGTATCACCAGTTTTCCAAACGTCGAATTTTCGAACAATGCCACTTAATCATATTAAAGGGTGATATGTAGAAAATGTTCTATTATTTTGAAGAAAAGATGTTGTTAACTTCAGTACGTAGTTTCTTTTTCATTTAGTTCGCCAGTTTTCCGTAACACGTCTTTTTTCGGATTGTGCCACTTAATCATTTAAAGGGTGATATAGCGAAAATTTTCTATTATTTTGAAAAACGATGTCAATTCGTTCACAAATATTATATTTCGCCAGTTTTCTAAAAAACGTCTTTTTCGGATTATGCCACTTTATTAATTAGAGTGCTGATTATAAAAAATGTTCTATTATTTTGAATAATTAACAAGAAGTTACGAAATTACGAGTTTATAAACCCGTGTGATTTTGAAACAATATATGTATAATTCAACGGGAAATCGATATGACTTTATCTACTGAATTTCTTTGTATTTGAATACTTTATATATACGAGTTTAATCTCAGTACAGAGTACCAAAAAAACCGACCTCACAAGTTCGTGAAATTACATCTATTTGCCAAGTTTTATTGAAATCGGTTACCGGAAAGTGCACGAAACCGGAGTCATGCTCTAGTCTGCCACCCTTAGAGGTGGACCATTTTCTTCAAATTCAAATAGGACCACTAATGAGGTAACCTCTTTCTAACAAAAAAAGAATTATCAAATGTCGGAGTTATCGCGTAACATACACACAAAAAAATACCGTCGAACTAATATTAAAACACCTTTTCCTCTTCGTGTCCTTAAACTTTGTAATATGATTTCTTTTGGAAATATTCTAATCAAGAATTGAAAATTGATGATAGATTTGGGCATTTTTCAAGAATATAGTCCTTACTATTGACGTCGAAAAGCTGAGGTATACAAACCATAGTTCAACTGCTGTATAGTTACGAAGTTCAGACGAGTATCTTGAGCGGATGTATGGAGCTGCACTTTGAAAGACGCCATCGCGCAATGCATAACCTACTAATTATATATCGATGATTATAGCATGAAGCCTTACGGAAATCGATAGAATTGTTAGTAATAGAGCCCCTTGTCAAAGAGTTCGTCAGAATGACTTTACCTATTTCTACCGCCAAGCAGTAATGACCATTAGTGTTCTGGGGTGCTGGTGAAATTACAAGCACATTGTGCGTCATCAACATCGATACAATGTACTCGATTTTAATGTGTGTCGATTTAGTTTCTGTGAAATACAAAATATATTGAAAACGAAACTATTTTTCCGCACCTAAATCGCGTACGTTTATTTTTTATTCCAACAGACCAACGTTTTCGAGTTTCAACTTTACAAGTACAGACAGTACTACTAATTAAAAAGTGATATTTTGTAGTAGCAGTAGAGCTCTTTGTGAAAGAGTTCGCCTAAGAAAGTACTGCTTTAAGTATTTCTGCGGTCTAGCAGTAATTATTATTATTTATTACATTTAAAGCACTAAAAAACAAAACATTCCAGTATAACATAAACTTAACTAAGTATTTCTGTATACCGCTCATTCGTCGTACAAATAAATTTCTGTGTAGTGTGTGCGTTCGTACTGCTGCGTGTTGACATTCCTCTTAGTATGCGTGACAGTCGTTAATAAAGGGTGTCAACGTCCCACCGCTGAACACTATAAAAAAATAATATAAGGAAAAATAGACTCTTTTCCGGATTTAAATCGCGTACATTTGTTTTTTCAAACAAACCAACGTCTCGGGCCCTTTACAGGTCCCATGGTCACGGTTGACTGTGTCAGTGATATGGTCACAGTCAATCGTGACCTTTATAGGGCTCGAAACAATTACAGGTACATGGGACTTGTCACCTTACATCTCAGGGTGACAGGCGGTATAAAGGTCTAAATGGCACTACAACTCCTATAGATAGACGTGTCGCTTACCATCAGGCGCATGACTTGATCGTCCCGTCACTTGGTAAAAAAGTCGTTTTCTACCTTAACTCTAGTATGAGAATACTTAATGAAAAGAACGGAAAAACTTCTTCTTATCGTGTTAATGCATCGTTTATTTTAGGGCTATAGATATTAACTTTGAATAGTATATTGCTACCTTGACTGCGTTATCTTTATCGTCAGCGTTATAATATAATATTTATTAACGATTACACCCAGTGTATATTTTGGAAATTTTCTCCGTAATGTGGAACCATAAACAGCTGTAAAATTTATATAGGTTGATAATAAAGTTACACAAAACCATTTCCATTTTTAACAACTTAAAATGAAAACAAATTGTTCCCGACGGGTTCATTAATTACCCGTATGAATAAAACCGTTGTTGCAAATTTTACATGAACTAAAGACCGATTTGGGGTCTTAATTATTTTGTCCGGGAAACCCACGAGGTCCGGGAACAAAATGTTCTTCCGGGGATAATGACGGCAAAGTGAAATATGTAAAACGATACAAAGTATAATCGTTGACACAGTAAATTTTATAAATTAAAATGTATATAAACGTGTATAAAATGTAGTGTGAATCACCTAGTCTCGTAATAGGGCAAGTAAATACTACAGATCCTTTATTCCTAAGTTCATTTATACCTAGAAAGAAGAGAGAAACAAAATACATTTATTTGACTATCATAAACATCAAGAAAGCAATACAAAAAAACAAAACAAAAAAATGAAAAAGAAAACAAAATTTGTTATTTAATAAAAAAAATGAAAATTTATTTATTTATTATTAATTTATTATTTATTATTTATTTATTATTTATTATTTATGATTTAATTTATACGGTATTGGGGCTACTTGTAAGTAAAGCTTACTTGTGTTAGAAGCCCCGCTCTTCCATATTACATTACACAAGTTTGTATAAGTACTTAAAATACACAAAGAAAAATAAAACTAGAGTAATTAACGTCCGAGCGTGCTGTGTGTACGTGAGTTCTATTTACATTTTTTCATTATTATTATTATTATATTAAGTGACGAGTGATGGTAAGCTGTACGCCTATCCATAACAGTTGCAGTGCCACTCAAAACTTTAAATCGCAATGTTCTGACGGGCACTGCCACTGCGCCCGTCACCCTGAGACATAAGTTGACAAGTCCCATGTGCCGTAATTTCACCAGCACCCTTCAAAACCGCATTTCAGTAATGCTAACATAATTAACTGCTTGGCGGCAGAAATAGTTAAGGTGGCAGTGCTTCCCTGGACGAATTCTTTTACAAGGAGCCCTACTACTATAGTTGTCCAGGGAAGTACTGTCACCTTGTCTTTTTCTCCCGCCAAGCTTTAATGTGAGGTAAGGGTGCTGGCCAAATTACAGGCACATAGGACTTATCAACTTATGTCTCAGGGCGAAGGGTGCAGTGGCATTGCCAGTTAGATATTTGCAATGTAGATAGAAAGATCGAGAGATAGATTTAGTACGTTTATTCAGCAGAAATACAATAATAAATAACACATACAATAAATACTGTCGACCGAGAGAAGGCAAACAGTGCTGGTTTAGTACCATATGGTGAGCGATCGCAGCCCAGTAAGCCGTGCCACGTAAGTATATATATATATATAGGTACGGAAATTCAGGTTTACAGGTATTAAACGCATTGATTAGGGAAATATCTATGTCGCAAGACACATCTGCTCTGACAAAAGATGTTTTTTGTAACTTTAAAGCTCTCAGTCTCACAGCTGCTGCTACGGACAGACGTGTCGCTTACCAAATCAATCTGAGGGGCACTATTGTTTAGCTCCACGGGCCTGCAGTTTCACCAGCACGATAAGGTGGCAGTACATCCCTGAAACACCTTTTTCACAAATATCTCTTCTCCTACTACAACAACAAAATTGTATAATATGTATAACCCAATCAAAATTCCAGCTACAAAATGTTCACGACGAGATCGCACCCTATATGGGCAACGTTGCATCGTGTAATATGTAAAATGGTTGTGTTATATAGTTATTGGGGTGTTAAACGAGCCCAATTTCCGTGGATGATATATCGCAAGCACTGCGAGGGTCGCTGCGCGGTAAACTTCGGCCTTTAACGCAAATTATTTAATACGGTTACATTGTTTTTGCTCTCGTATTGTTGTTAAAAGTTTGAAACACATGCGAGCGGTTAAAACATACCAGAATTTTGTAATATTAAAATTGCCAATTGGAACTCCAAATGTAAATTTATTTCGTAGGTAATTGATTTATACTTTTTGTTAAATAAAACGAAGCGCACAGGGTCACTGCCGTTATATCATTTTTTTTTATTTGAAAAATGCATATCGTATTAAATTAATATATTGACATAAAAAAAGAATAATTGGTATAATGTAATATAATGTACCTATTGAATACCGGGTTTTCTTGTAAAATTTCGACGTAAGTTTGTGTTTTTTTCTATTGTGAAAATTTCTAGGAATTGTATTTTCACACCACACAGTAATCAGTGTATATACTCAATTTTACTTGTATATTTTTTCCAAAGTAAGTAATTGATTCAACTGTTATGCCGAATCAACTAAAGCCATTTGAGATTGTATAGATTCTTAAATTGCAAAAATCTGAGGGCCACTGTCACCCTGAGGCATACGTTGACAAGTCACATATTCCTGTAATACACCAACATCCTCACCCTTCCAAACCGGAACGCAGTAATGCCCACATTACTGTTTGGCGGCAGAAATACGGAAGATGATAGTATTTCACTGGACGCACCCTTTCACAAGGCCCTACTACTACTAACAATTAGTACTTAAAAATGTATATTTTTTGACTTGTCGTGTAACCAAAACAGCGTCATGGATTTTAGTGTATGAGGTATTATCAGAATCTTCTTAGTTCCTACGGTATATTGCATGCTAAAAATTAGTATGGCGGCTGCTGGTCAGCATTTTGATGAATGATATTCTTTTAAGTCTTGAAACCGCAATAATATTGCTATCAAATGTCTTAACCAGAGTATTCAAAAACAGTGTTGCCAGTGGAAATTTCCATTTCGTTACCTGAAAAATTATTATTTTTGCTATAAAAGTTACATTATACAAGTTCGTTTTTATAATTAAAACTTCTAACTGTAAAAGATATTACGCCTAAATTCTGAAAATAAAGACGTAAGTACGCTGAAGAAAAATCAAGTTATAGCCAGTAAGTGATTTAACTCAATTACATTTTATCTAATTTGGGTGCGTTCGTGAACTATTTAGGATTTACTTCAAAAATTAGAAAAATTGCCTAAAAAACAAAAGTTACTTAGTTATTACGCGAGAAGGTCAAAAATTTCGAAAAATGTAAAAAGCCATTTAACTCTGGCAACACTGATTCTAAAATTAACAACGTGCAATTAAAAAAATACTTGTCTGAAAAACCTATTTTGATCCGTATGCTACATTTCTAAGAGCACAGTTTGTTTCTTATTATAAGGTTCAATAGGGATCAAACAAATTTGAAAAGTTTCAAATAAAAAAAAAGAGAAAATTAAGTTCGAAAATCCAATATACAATTTATACAAAGATACGGTTAGATTGAGTTTGTGTCAAGTTTAGTTTGCGTTTGCCCGAATTGAAACCAATATCTGCTTAAAAGTAAAGTTACTATGTACATATTAACACTGTGCCAATATTCTCTTGTTTACTCAGTGACCACTTCAAAAAACGAGGGACAGTTCATATTTTGCGTGTTTATTGCCTTGGTTACTTTTATTATTATTGTGAACTACGGGCTTACTCATAAGAATCTTTTGACAGTGAAAATTATGTGTCATAAACAGTCAACGTTATCTCAGTGATGACGCATCTGCAACTCAGTTGGTATGAGTGGTAGCCACGATGAGGTAACAGGCACTGGTTCTAGTCAAGTCGTATCGTATTTTTCTTTGTGTTTGTTAGATTTTTATAATATAATAATAATTACAAACTAGCGAAGTATTATAGATTTTAAGACTTTCGTGGTTATTCACTCAAT